>NC_056739.1:360594281-360661606 GCF_019279795.1 Protopterus annectens
CTTCTTTATGTAGTCTGCATGTCCTTCCTGTGTCTGTATGTGTTTATCCATTTGTTCTTGGTTCCTCCAAAATCCCAGAGATGTGACTTAGGTGGGCTGGCATTCCTCTGATGTGCCAGAAAGTAGGTGTGCAATGTGTGTGTGCGTGTGTGTGTGTGTGTGTGTGTGTGTGTGTGTGTGTGTGTTTGTGTGTGTGTGTATTTGTACATTTTTGATAGGCCTGGCTATGAGTGTATGTGTGTGTATAAAACAAACAAAAAATGGTTATTTGTTACACTATATTACCATGCACATACATAACTCTTCTGGGTTCAAAAATAAGGATTAGAATGCATCATGGAACATCCAGGCTCTCAGAACAACTGAGGGCATGGTGGTCAACAAACCCCAGGCTGTATAAGGGGATTTTGACAAAGGCTTTGTAGTGGGCTTTGCACTGAACCTCATCTAGTGGAAAAACATCCCTACTCGGACGTAGTCTGTGGCATGTTGCGGGGTTAGTGTTCTGCTACTGCTGTATCTTTTGCACACAAAATGCTGTTATAGCTTCTTAGGGACTGTGGATTGTGTTCATTATGTTTTAACTTTCCTGATAAACCTCATTAGTTTGCACAGAAGGTCAGTATAACTTATCGAGAGACAGTTATGAATTGTTTAGTAAATAAATTAGTGTATCTGTTTTCCATAACATTTTGGGTTTATTGTTACTCATGATCACTTATGAGTTGCAATACTGTAGTAGCAAAGAATGTCAATAAAATTTGGAATGCATATTTTTCTGTTTAACAAGATAAACTAAAAGAGAATTCCATGGAATGTGCAGCTCATTTTCCTATGGATGCTTTGCTTTCAATTCGAATCTTGGGTTATATTCTTCAGTTGCTCGTATCTCACTGATGTTTTGATGAATATGGACAATTTGGGTCATAGTAAACCACAATGCAAACCGTGTTTTGTTTTCTAGTTCACCTTCTTCACAGGTGGTTCTAGAAGGCATCATATAATTCTATTAGGAGAGATGTACAGTACATATCCTTTTATACTGTTGCTTACTATTCCACAAGTGTGCAAATCATAAGCACCTACAGAAGCTGCTGGTAGGATAATAAAACTGGCATGTTCATTGATCTGGAACCAGAAATGTGAAATGCTTTCCTGTCAGAAGGTGGAAAAAAGAGTTGCATTCTAAAAGAGTTTTCCTTAGAATATGCATTACATTCCAATTGTTTGATCCTGGAAGCAGTACAAGACTACATAATTTAAATTATACAAGCATGAAGTGTAATATATTTGATAAGCAGCAGCTATTGCAGAACATTTCTGAATTTGTTCCAAGCATTCCTGATAATGGACCGCTAATGACTATGTATTTTGTTTAGAATTTCTTCCTGGATAAATGCATGCTTAAGCTACTTAACCCGTTATGCAAGCAATAATTTTTCATATATTCACTAAAGCAACATTTTCTTTTCCTATTCTCAGGATGTTTACCCTTGGGTATTTGTTGAGAGCTGAAGACATCTGCTGCAGCATTATTTCCCTAGCGCTCATCCCAATTTAATACCCCACTGGGTTGGTGTTCAGTTCCTGGGCAGATTACAGGCTAGTGAAAGTGGCAGGACACTCAGCCACATGTGATTAGAACTATACCGAGGTGTCTGCTGTTCTTACAAAGCAATCAATATATGGAAATCCAGTGTGAGAAAGGTCACCTTGAGGGGAAGCTCTCTGTGTGTATATGCATGTGTATGCATGGTCCTGTTCAAGCTTGAGCGAGATAGGCATAGAAGGATTGAGAAAGATTACAGGAAAAGGAGACAAGGTGACAGACAGCCAAACAGTGATCTCATAGAGTGTATCTGACATGCTGTGCTCAGTGTTCAAGGAGATCTGAAGGTACTGAATGGATACATCTTGAATCTAAATGAAGTAGAGCTCAACTGTTACTACATTTTAAGATCTCATTTCACATTTCATAAATCATTTTGCTGTATTGTGTATGATCAAATGGCTTAGGCTACCAAAAATTAATCACTAGAAGGAACAATAAGCAAATTATCTTTGGTGGGACTGCCTGATTTGTAAATCACTTATAAAGCTAAACTCTATGCCTTTCTGAAAATGTTATAGTCATACATGTTCTGAATGCCTACAACACTGACCTTTGCTGCAGTATTTTTCAAAGCAATAATTCTGCTTGTATTTAAAGGTAACACATTCCTTCATTTTTTGGAGGGAGGGGAGTTGAGCAGAAATACCAATATGTAAACTGCATACCAGTAGTGAACAAATAGAAATATATGAAATTTAATACTTTTTGCACTGCATTTTATAACTGAGCAGCTAATCATTTGAAGCATAACAAATCAAGGGACTATAATGAAGAATGCTGCAATCTACAAATCTTGTATTGGTTTCTCTCTTTTCTTTCATTGGGATAGACTGACATCTGCTGGTACTGGCACCACATTTACCATCCATTGTTGGGTGCATCATCTGAATAGCTTCTTCCTCATGGCATGCTGCTTTTCTCTCTTCATTTTTGATTCAACTTGTATGACTGGCTGAGAAAACTCTTCATTTACATCTGAAGCACCAAGCAAAAATGTGCACACTTCAAAAATAAATAGATATTGCTAAAAGACAAACATATTTAGAGAAAAATATCTTATCAGGTATTTATAGAGTTGTTGTCTCACAGCAAGTGGTTCCCTGGTTCAATCTTCAGCTGGGGTGCCTTCTGTGTGGAGTCTGCATGTCCTCTCTGTGTTCGTAGGGTTTCCTTCAGGTGTTCCAGTTTCTTCCTACATTCCAAAGACATGCAATAGGTGGACTGGACACTCTAAATATTTATACCCACTACTGAAAGTAAGTGAACTAAGGGTATAGAGATAATTAACTGACCAAACAGCTCACAGCATTTGTTGGAGTTTTGTGGTTTTAGAAGAGTGTTATAATTATAACGTAAAATGTTCTTCATGGTGGCTTTACTTCAAAAAGCTGAGTTTTTAGCATTGTGGAGGTTTGTCTAAGGGCAATGCTTCATACAGTGTTTGTATTTAAAGAAGAAATAACTTTGGAGGGGGCAAAATATATCAGATGGTAGGGATGAGCCAAAACAGATGTTGAAAATAATGATTAAATAAATATACATAAACCAACTAATTTAGAAACGTCTTTCCTCCTTCTGCAGGATTCCTTTACACTGAACTTCTTAGAAACAGCATTAAGATTAATCATTCCAGTCTTTCTGTTGTGAAAGCATTTATTTTTCCAGAAATTACCAAAATATGTCCTATATTTTGGCTTCAAAATAAAATCTTTCAAATTCTTGTCAGCATTAAGCCTTTCAGGGTCCCATTGTAATGCCATTATGCTTAAAATAAAGCAGTAAACAGATATTTTATGGTCAAGGTAATCTGCCATATACCCTGATAGGAAAGCTGTTGCTGAAACCTAGCTTCAGTTAGCTTGCAGTTCTTACTGTCTGTATATAAAATAGCGTGTTCTCTGTAATTTCTGATGGCTGAATATGCAAAGTCACCATGTCATAATATTTATGAGCCGCTTTACCCTACAAGTGGCATCATGTAGTATAAATAGATGTTATTCATTTCAGATGTTTTTTTTTCAGTATTGTTGTCTTCTGTGACTTCAACTGTAGACTGCTCACACATTTGGCATGACTCCCAGAGCTCAGAACTCTTCCACCTCAGCAAAGCAAATGCCTTCCTCTTGGGATGTCAGGGTACTCCCATTATAAATACAGTGTTCTCTTATACCATCTTAGGTATTTCTTGCAACACTTTGAAGCATACATCTAATTAATGTTGAGATTTTGTCCATTTCCCATTATGCACTGGCCTGCTTCTGAACATAAAAGTATTACCTAAGAAAGTTTACTAAAAAAACTCTCCAAAATCTAAAAAAAAAAAAAAAAAAACTGATCTCTTGGGCCTGATAACTTAACCAGTTGACTAATAAACAGCAATGATGCATGCACTTCTTAATCTCTTTAACCTAAGATTAATAACTGGCTTTGTCACATGGTTAGGATGCACAGCTATTTTAATTCCATTACACAAGGGTGGACCTACCACTAGTCCTGGAAATCACAAATCCGACAGCCTGATGATTCTCATGCAAAGCCATGTAACATATAACTGACCAGATAAACTGGATGAAGTCCTTATTCAGTATGGACAAAAGTGCTAAACATCTCTTTATTAAATTTGTGACTATTATTCTATTATTACTTTGTACTTTTTTCTGGGTGATGACAGTGCCCTAACATTGTGTTTTGGTACCTTATGTTAACATCCAAAAAGGGTATATACATCTATGGAAATCAGACTGTCAATAAAGGCTTCCATAGGCAGTGTGTTTTCTGCCTAGATCCTGATCATGGCATCAAGGAGTGCATTGCTTTCCAGGGTTCCAGCCCCCCCCCCCAAAAAAAAAATATGAATTAGATAGTGTTCCCTGCAATAGTGCTTTGATCAGAAGTGGTTTGGGGCTTCCATCGGGTCTGTAATGGCATCCACAGCATTGCCTGATATACAGCATATTTCTCAAGAAAAAGTCAATTAAGGAGAAGGCAGAGATGGGAGTGGAAGATGCAGCTCAAGTGTCCGACATTTCAGTTCATTCCAAGGGTGCTGGTTTTAGGGAAGTGCTTTTTCAACCACAGGACTGAACACCTAATCATACACAGGCATGAAACTATGCACCTTTAGAGACTGCCATGACAATGAACACTGGCATAGCCATCCAGACCAAAAAACACAATTCATTTTCCAGCGACATTCATCCCTGGGCATATGTGGCTGAAGCTAAGTTGGTTTATCAGAAGTGACAATGGGATCCCACACTACTCTTATTACATAGGCTGTTTTGGATCAAGAAGCTGAAGCCCAGTACAGTGCATTAAAGATAGAATTTCCAGAACAGGTGGCCCACACAAGGAGGCCAATAAGGTGAAGCTAATTTCACCAACCCCTAGTTCCTGCCAGACATCTGTTCCTTCAATATTATGTGAGTCTGACTTCTTTCTCTGTACTCCAAACTCAGGGATTCCTGAAAGCTTCAAAGACCCTCTGGCTAGGAGCCAGTCACCATTGCACACTGAGGACCACCAAAAAAGGGAGAGGAGAGCTGGATTAATTCTCCCAGATTCTCCCTCCCTATGATATGATACAGATAACAACATCTTCTCTGTCTCTCCCATATAGGAGATCTCATTTATAAAAATCCTCAGTAGAATGAAGTATTTAAAATGTGAAATGAAGGAGGCATCAGAGGAACAACAGATATTTTGACTTGCTGGGCATCCTTGAATGCTACCAAACCTATGGCAGTTCCCCATTTCATGGGAGACCTGGGGAATGCCCAAGAAACAGAATCACAACTCCCTCCTCCTAAAAATAAAAAAAAAACAAAGCAGAGTCCAAGAGTCACACAGAGACTTATACAAGAATCATGTTTCAGATCCAACACTGATCTCCATGGAATGGATCCATTAGGAAAGTTCCAAACTGACTCATTCCCAACGCTCTTCCATATGAGAAAGAAAGCAAGTTTTTTGGCTAGATTTTAGAAAAAAAAAAAAGCTTTGTATAGTGGCCACCCTGGCTGCCTGGACAATCAGCTGCCAGATACAAATGACTAAATTTTAGATAGTCCTCATAGATTACCTAGCAGAAAAGCTCAAGGAGTTGTCTGATGCTGACCTGAGGGCAAAACTCATGAAGTTCACCCAGAGAGTCAGCAAGGTAGCTAAACACTTGATTAAGTGTGGATATAATGGTGTTGATGCAGTATTCAGGGCAGGATCCAGAGTTTGTATGATCAGTAGACATACTTGGCTGATGTTACAACCTCTGGTAGAAGATGAAAAAGTGCAGATCCTCGATGCCTAGCTACATAAGGAGTTACTCTTTAGGAGAATGGGGGAAAGAGGAAAGGTCAATGCAGGGTGTAAATAACTTTTCACATGACTTCCCTTACTTTGGTGTGACAGGAAATATTTCTTGAAATCTGGGACTTTCTTTCAAAAGCAAGGTAAAGGTAAGGAAGCAAAAGAAACAAAGGGTCTATTTCAAGAAAATAGTAACAGGGAGACAATAAGGGAAAGCCGGGGAGCCAGGGATGTTTCTCCAGCAGTGAACTGCTATGAGTATATGGAAGCCTTCTCTGTCCACCAGTCCCCACCAGCACTCAAACCAGCACAGTTCAGAACCTTAACCCTGCCCCAGTCAGAATTGTCGGGAGACTATCAGTGTCTTCTAATATGGGAGACAACAAATAGAAACAAATTGGTCTCTGAATCATTTCAAATCTGTACAGGCTTCATTTGGCAAAAATTTCTTATATGACAGAGATCTGTCAGTACCAAATTATGAAAGATATCTAATCCAACCTATCCTAATAGACCTTCTGACAAAGTGGGTAAAAATACAGTACCATCAAGAGAGTAAAACTGAGGATTTTATTTTAGACTCATCTTTTTCCCCTTACAAAAGGAACTTGGAGACCCATCCCAGGACTTTCAGAATGCAATATATTTTTAAAAATTCCCCAACTCTGAAATGTTAATGTTCATAGCCTGTTAGTCATCCTGTTTACACAAATCCAGATGGTCACATTGATCCTAAAAGATGACCAACTCCACATTCCAATCAACAGGGATCAGGACTGCTTATGTGGCTGACTCCAATAACTGACTTTTGCAGGACGAAGAGCATTCAGGTCTATATTAGAAAACCGAACATTCAAAATGTCGAGTGTTCTAATATTGAACCTTAGCAATCGAAAATACAAAACATCGAACATTCGGAACAGCAAATTTTTTTCCTAGGGAAAAAATTTGCTGTTCCAAAACACATACACACAACACAAGCACACCAAACAAGCAGCAATCCACACACATACACCTAAACTCATACACCTAACCCTACACTAAACTATACATACACCACTAACTATCCACTTACCTTAACCCAAACCCTAACCCTAAGGTCTGTCACTATCGGACAGTCACCTCACCTGCGCCATAACCCTGACTCACCTACCCTGCTCTAACCCTCACATCCACACAATTGCACACTTACCTGACCCACTCCCTAACTCACCCAACCCGCCCTAACCCACATGTCCACACAATCGCACACTTACCTGAACCCGAACCGTAACTTTCCACCAGAGCATGAAAAATACCGAAGCAACAGAAACGGACAACCAAATTCTTTCCCTAGGAAAGAATTTGGTTTTCTGCTTCTTCAATATTTTCAGCATTTGCTGAAAATGGGTCGATATTAGAACACTCGACATTTCAAATGTTTGGTGTTCTAATATAGACCCGAGCATTCACATATACTCATAGTTGGTAAACTGTCTCATCAAGGCACTGTCACAGAAAGAGGTGAACAGGGTCCTGTCTCTTTCCAAAACCCTTTTTATAAAGTCTGGTATTCTCTTTTAACATTCAGAAATCCAGCCACATTGCACACCAAAGAATGATTTTCCTGGACTCCATGTTAGAGATAGTCTTCAGAAAGCCTTCCTTCCATTGGATAAAGTGAAACACTTGCAGAAATACTTCCTGAAAGTAGTAGAACAAAAGAAAAACCACCACAGTAGTGACTCAGAAATCTTAGATACGTTGTATCCACTGCCCTGATGCTACCCAAGACAGACGCCATAATGGGAAACTCTAGTAGTACCTTTGACACACTTGTAAGCTACACTGTCAGTCTGAAGAAGATCTGATCTTCATTTTACTGCTCATTTTCAAGGAATTGTGGTCATGGCTCCATTCAGTTAGGAAACCCCAGCATCTCAAAGCTTTACAACAAATCTGGATAAAGGTGTCCTCCAAGTAGTGAAGGACAACTCCTTGATTATGTGGTACATCAAACAAAAGGAAAAGAGAGAGGAAACAAGAGTCTACATCCTTTGCAAGTTAGCAATGACTGTTTTGGATTTAGTTTTAACACAAAGACATTCTACATATCCTGTCAGCAGAACACCATAGTGAACCAGCTATGTCAGTTGAAAGCAGCCCCACACGAACGGATGTTATTCAGGTACGACTTTCTTCAACTATTGCACAGGTAGAGTATACCTCAGATACAGATGTATTCTTCAGCTGTGTCTTTTCTAGTGATGCTGTTCTTTACAAGACTGAACTGTAAATAGGATTTGGGGGGGAGACGTCTTCTGCATCAACTAGACAAGTCTCTTTCTCACTCTCTTTGAACCTTTTCCTTCAATCCAATTATTTCCCCAGAGTGATCCAATAACTTGAGGTAGAAAAGGTCAATAATGCTTTTGATAGCACTTTTGGACAAGACAGCACTTCCTTCTCAAGGAATATCCAGGGAAAAGCATTTGTTACAGGCCACAATGGTTGACCTACTAACAGATATAAAAATGTCTACACCCCAACATGAAGACAGTATAGCTCACAGCCTGAATAATTTGATCTCATTCCCTTAGCACAGCAGTATATGAAGGATATCCTGAAAATTATCAAAGAGGCAAGAAAGACATTGACAAGGGAATCCTATTTATGCAGGAGGAGCAGTTTTTCCTGCCTGTGATGGGAAGGAAGACAGGACCCTAGTTCTAAGTTGGTATTCATTAATTTTTGGAATCTCTGTGAGTGTTTTGGAACAGACTTGGTTTACAGTGCCATTAAAGTTCATCTCTCACTGTGTTTACCATTTGTTCCATCTTTGTCTGTCTCAATTCCTTGAAGAGGTTCTACATTTAAGACTCCAACATAAAATAATTTACTTGACTTGGGACATAATTGCTGTACTGAGAAACTTAGCAAAGCTCTTTTTTAGCCTGCAGGACAACTCATATAAAGTTTTTGACATAGAAAAGTCCTCTCCTCAAAGCTATAACATAACCCAGGAGAGCTTCAGAGCTTCAAGCTTTGATATGAAAAAAGCTCTGTATAGTCTTGCATGGGACCTGTATATTTTTTAACGGCATATTTTTATTTCTTGTTTTTATGTGCAGCAGCTACTGTAAGTGTTGTTACTGCATTGTTTTAATTGTTAACTCTTTATATTCTTTTAAATTTTAGACAACTGGGTTAACATAATATGCAGTGTTTTTACTTCATTACTCATGTTCATACTAATCTTCCTGTTTCCTTAATCCAGTCACTTGTTTATATAGTTGTGAATGTTTATCAATACTGTATAAGCACACTCACAACTGAGCATTTCATGCACTGATCAGTTTGTCCTTAGCCCTTGTTTCTTTTTATTGACTTTAAAACTCATTTGAGCAAGCCTGCATCCTTTGTGATTTTTAAAAATATATTAAAATAAATAAATTCCTTTCAACTAAAAAAGTACAAAGATAGTACAGTTCCTCCTAAGTTATGAGTATAGCATTTAGTATGGTGGATTAGATAACTGTAAGTATATTGATTGATAAGTAACAGGAGGGCTGGAAAAATTCAGGGACAATGGGTCAAGTGGCTGTTTGGTTGAAAAAGTTGTGTAAAAAGAAGAGCCAAAAAATGGAGAGTTGGGAGGGAACATGGAGCCGAAATGAAAAAGGATGGCATTAGGACAACCAATGTTGAATGAATTGAGCAGATAAGATGAAGTGCTGTAAAATAGACTAGGTGTCATAGGATCATAGAAGGTTACTAGACTAATGGCCCCAGGGCCATTGCAGGCCTAGACATGTTCAACCCATATTCCCAAGGGTACCTGGTTCAAGCAGACACTAAAATTAGCACCAATTATCACCTGCATGGTGGTCAATGTCCTTATAAGAGACAGTACCCAGCCCTGATAAAAGCATGTGCAGAGTACAGCAAGCAAAATCCATTTTTTTTGTATTTTCTCTAGCAGTCTGCCAACCACCAAGCATTCTACAATTGATTCTTCTGTCTCTTACCCCACAGAGCAGTTGACATCAGTATTAAGGTATCATCCAGACAGCCATTAGGGACTTTTTTGACTGAGATGGACATCAGTCCTTCCCCTAGCACCTGATGTACCCTCTCCTATATGCAAGGTCTTGATACAACTCCTTCCTTGGGTGAAAGCATATGCTCTTTTTCATTGCTCTATTAAGGCTGCTTGGTGAATCTGACTTGGCAAGAACAAGAGCATTTCCCATGGGAATATACCACATGCCTTGTACATCTTCTCAAGAAGGTGCCAGCATTGCAGCAGGATGGATCATCTCTATCTCCTTAAGATAGGACATATGACATAAGCCATTCAGTCCTGCTGTACTCAGCCTGAGTGCTTCACCATCATTGCCGATAATTTATAATTTATCTTGTGGGTCATCTAGGTCATAGTCAGGGCTTCATACCTTTATTCAATCATAACCCAGCAGAAAACAGGTTGCAAAGATATGCCTTTACAAATCACAGATAAGACACAGTACAAGGAATATACGAAACTCAGACAGACAGACAGACAGACAGACAGACATTAAGGCAGAAAAGAAAACCATATGTGAAAAATAAATATTGGTAATGGTAAAGCTGAGAATGAAGATAGTGGCAGAGGAAATGCTACAAGTTCTTACGGTACATACAAGTCAGAAGCAAAATTAAAACTGGAATAGCAAGACATAATAAGATAGAACTGAATACAGGTGCTTTAAAAGGTGTGGTACAGGTGGATGACTTATAACAGATTGTAACTAAGCCCAAGGCTTAAGAAGTAAGGCACGTACTTTTTCATAATAATGAGCTAAGCTAGTTAAAAGAAAATATTTTTTCTTAGACGTATTGAAAGTAAAGGAAAATGTGACTAAAACCCTTGTCAGTCTTTTTGTAAGGCTATGGAAGTAGCATGTTGTTTTACAGCACAACTTGTAAAAATGTCAGAAATTTTAATAGTGTGGCACACTGATGCAAATTGACTTTATGGGCATGTGTATAACAGAGAAACATATTGCACTGCCTGAATGAAGTTTTATGTAGGCAAGACTGATAGTTGAAGGAACATATAGTAGAACATTTAAGACATATAAATAATGGTACTGTGTACAGTGCTCTTTCTAAAGATGTGAAGCTCACCTTACACACACATTGTTTTAAGTTTCAAGTTATAGCACAGGTAGCAGCTACTAAGAGGATGGATGATGTTAGCAATGCCACTGAAAGCTTAGAGAGCAAGTGGATAGCTAGGTTAAGGGCTGATTATGGTTCAAGACTAAATGATACATTTCCCCTTAAACCTTTGTTACAGACACACTCACGTTTTACATAAGTTTTATGTGTACTTATGTGCATTAGTTGATTTTAAGTTCATTTCTTATTTTTTAAATTTTTATTACATTCATTGTTTGTATTCTTTTAATACATAATTGCTTGATTGATTTGCTAGTTGGATTTCTGTATAAATTGCTGTGTGTGTGAGACTGCATTTTTATACTGACGTGAAGAAGCAGCAAGAGCTGTGAAAGTGCTTATGTTGTTTTTAAAAAAAGATTGTTTATGCTGAGAGCCTGGTGTCATCTTATCATTCTACTTTTTTGGACTGCTTTACTCTGGTTTATTTGTTTGGTGAGACCTTTACACAGCACAGGTTGGTCATTTTTGCCTGTTAGAGAAAAATATTTAGTTGTCATATATGATTTTTTAATATTCCACACTTCAGATCTATTTTTTCAAAGCTTTACATGTAGTGATGCCACTTGATTAGATATTTTGAAACATTTGTTACATCTAAAGCATTATAGACTGACAATGGTCTATAATTTATTTCCCCCAGTACTATGGCTAAACTGGTGCTCTGGCAGCAGAGATTAGGAAGTGTACATAAAGAATTACATATAATGCTAAATATATAGGCATAGCACATTGGTCCTGGATTTACCCTGTATTCTGTGTTGGGAATCCTTAGATGACTAAGAGCAAATTGTTACAAGAATTTTTATATTTTTTTAGAGATGCATTAAGATGTGCATTCCTGTGGTTCACCAATAAAGAAGACAGATGTCTGAACAAAAAGTATTTCCTTTCCCTGAGAACACTAAGAAATTCCCATACTGAACAGAAATGGTTTGGACCGAAATTAGAAAAGGCTTATGATATGCAATAGTTTGAATTAATTACTAGATTAATGTATTTACTTTTTGAATGAGGTACAGCACTGATTTCCCTTAGATCTTTTCAAGGTTCAGCTCTGTCTTAATTTAGCTAAAAGGGGGTAGCACAATCAAACTAAGGAAGTTGTATTTATGCATTTCAATTAATGATAAACAAGGTGATTAGCAATGTATGCATACCGTTTCTCATCGTTAAATCATATGAGTAAGCAAATTTTGAATTCACAAAATATGCATAATCCACAATGCATAAAATGACTGAAATTTATACATTATTAGTTCAGAGACTGGAACAGCTGTAGACAGGGAGATTAGGGGGTATAGAATGAAGCAGGTTAGCCAGAATGGAAGGAAAATCAGGAGACAGAACGGGGGGGGGGGGTGAAAAGAATGGGCATAGCTGAGAAATATGCTTGTCTATCATTTTGGCAATATCTTAACACATTATAATAAATCTTAAAGGGAAATATTCTTTGAGTCTAAGGTTTAGGTTTACTTTGCATTTAGCACTTCTCAATAGTCATTGTTTAATCAGTTTGCTGAATTTGTGGTAGCATTGTCTGGCATTTACAGCAGTGGGAACCAACTGCAGTTGTTGTCACTAGTACAGAGAAAGCATGATGTGTCCAGTGGAGCTTGATATGGGATGATAACAAGTTAGGGGTATTACTATTGGATTTTTATTAGATACAATTAACCTAAATGTTCTTAAGCCAAGTTTTATCTCTGGAGTTCTACTAAAGAAGCTGTCATGTCCCAGTCTAGAAACTATGTAAATCTGAGGTATATTGAGGAAGTATGGCTTTAGAGGCTATGGGACTCCAGCCTACTCTACACCACTAAGTGTGACACAATGATATCTCTTTGATGTGCCTGTCATGAATCTGCAAATGTTTGTTTTCATCAGTCTGAAACTTACAAGTAAATATGATTGTCTGGCAGTTATTGTATATTCTGAAGCTGGAATTTAAGTTCTGTGTTTCTTTAGTTAATAGGTTTATGGCTATATTGTCAATAGGCAGTATAGTTCATGTTCTATGTATAGTATTATGCGTGTGCTTTGAAAAGTTCAGTGCTGGATTCAACCAAATCCTAAACTTATTTAAAAGAACTCCTATTTGGTTCATTGATGTTCTAGGTCCTCTTACCCAGATGCAGGTATGACAGATAACATGGATTTGGTGGGATTCAAACTGACTTTTAATCTCAAGTGCAATAAATCTTGGCAGCACTGTATCAAATTATGGTTAATGGCTTTTAAGGAGTATCAGTGGTGCAACAGATATCACACTGAACTTTGGTATACAAAGCTGTGGGTTCTATTCCCACACTAGACTGATTGATTGCTGGCACTGCAGTGCTGTACTCATGCGTATATCATCATTCAGATGAGATATTAACTCATTAAAACTGAGTGTTTCTCCAGGCATTTCGGCAATTACCTCCTACTGATGCTTCTAGGCATCAAATATTGCTTATTCATATTTGCTTTAATAATTCCAAAACCATGACATATACAATGTATCAGAAGATTTCATCTTAAAGCATACATGATAGCAAACACAATTGCATTGATATTGACCTCTGTTTAATGCAGCCAAAGAGATATTGAATATTATTTATATGCTGTTTATTTGTGTTGTGATAATGTTAATATTTCTCTAAATATCTCAACATTCAAGTAACACAACAGAGCTGCATAGCCTCATATGAAAGCTCTCAGCTGTATAAAGAAAATCCTCCTGGCAGTATGTATCTTGCTTGAATAGTTACTGAGATATCATAAGCTGTTTATGTAACATTACAAAATGAATATTCACTGCCTTTATTTTGGCTTATAAAATCCAGTTTAAAGCATCAAACTGAGAGAATGTCACTAATGTAAACTTTAATTTATCCTGAATAGTTTGCCATTTACAGTTTTTAGTAACACTTACAGTTCTAGAGATATGAATATTTGTTTAAACTATAACATGATAAATTCATTTTTAAAGGCTCAAGCCACACCTACTGGGAGTTAAAAGTACACAATCAAAAGAGCTGTACTGGAACATAAAACTTCATTTAAACAGAGGTCCTATCTGTTTTATTTGGTGATAGCTCAGGTGGATGTAAAAGATCCTATGGCACCTCTCAAAAAGAGTAGAGAAAACTTATTATAAATACTAGCTACACATCCTTTAACCATCATCATTCAAAATTCATTAAAAAAAATCAAAAAATCACTTAACATATTGAGTCCAGTATACTTTTTATCCCCCACTCTTTCAAATATAACCATTTTAATATAGCCAATTAATATATTCCCATTCCAAACTTGATTATACAAAATACTGTACATCTCATTTTCCATGTATTATATATAATGCTTAAATGTATTTTATGAATCTTATCTACATTTTCTCTGCTTGCGGTGGTGGTGCTGCGGTAGCGTTGACGCCGCACAGTAAGACGTTGTCCTGTTCGATTCTCAGCTAGAGCGTCTTCTGTGTGGAGACATGCGTGAATGGGCGTATCTTCTTTGAAGGTTGTGCGTCAGGGCCAGCAACTCGGCATGTAAAAATCTACTGCCAATCATTAGCAGACCGGAGTTCCACTGTGGCGACCCTTAACCGGGAAAAAGCCAAAAGACACAACAACAGCAACAACAACAACATCTACATTTTCTCTGCTTAAATTTGACAACAACCATAGCTAATTCCCTCTACGTCTATTTATTTAAAAAAAAAAACAACTTAAAGTCATTATAACATAACATCTTCATATTTTTAACATTTTTATATTTTCAAAAAAAATGTTCCATTTTTTCTTCAACATTGTGATCAAAACACATTCTATCAATATTTTTGTTTAAAGAATAATTTTTAATCATAAATCTCAGTGAAAAGCCCTGAATCTCACTGACCATAAATCTTTGTTTTCTTTCTTTAATAGGTTCTGTAATTTACTTATCTTCATCTTTCCAAACTTTGATAATATCTTTTGATTACTTTTTCATACCAAACTTTTATATTTTTTTCAGTGGCATTCCATTTGATATCCCATATTTTAATTAAATCAAAATATCCTTTCTCCTCACTATTAAAATCTTTTTGGGCTTAATTCAAAACATTTCCATATTTTCCCACAAAATTGTACTAATAAAATATTTTTGTAATGATATTTTTTCATTGTCCAATTTGAATTTAAAGATGCTAAATACACAATGGAATGTTTTAATCCAATTCCTCCATCTTGCTCTTTGCAATATAATACACAGCTTTTAACTGGATTCAATTTAAGTCCTCAAATAAATAAATAAAAAAAAATAATTCCAAAAGTATTTCTCTAAATTAAATGGAAAAACATACATTGTTCCCACATAACCAGTCTTTCTCAATATATATATATATATATATATATATATATATATATATATATATGTGTGTGTGTGTATGAATCAAATAAGCTTTCTCCCTTAAATGTAAATTAAAACATTTCCATGCATTTATAATATACTTAAACTCATCTAAACACTTCATCTACATTTCTTTATATCCCACTTCTTTCACATAAGTTATACGTAGCAACTTAATTTCTGTTTTAGAAAAATACATTCTTGCATTTTTAATGACATATTCAAAACCTTTAAATTTCTCCTTGTTTGTATTTAAACCTACTTTCTTAATATACATCTCTGTTCCACATTGTCTCTTTAAATAAAAACTGTCTTTTGCTATAATCACATCATCATCTATGGAAACTAAATATATTGGAATTTCTGTCTTTTTGAAAATAAATCTTATTTAATGAAGCTCTCTGCCTTATTTACTATACCATTCATTATTAATGTAAATAAAATACTACTCAAAGGACATTCTTGCTTAACCACTTTTTTAACATATATTTCCCAACTACAGATCTATTAACTGAGATCTTATTCTATGATTTATTATATACAAATTTAATTAAATTTGTCATGTTAATATGCAAGTCATATTATTTTAAAATTTCTAACATTTTCTTGTGACAAATTATGTCATATGCCTTGTCTATATCACATGCTATTATTTTTGTATCACTTCTATCTCTTGATATATCTCTTATTACTTCTTCAACTAACATTAATAGTTTTTTTATTTCTTACAGTGATTCCTTATATACCTTCAACGAAAATTCTGTTAATTATATAATTCATACTAATTTATATAATTCCAATTAAAATGTTATAATTTATATTATTTAAGTATATAGGGCTCCAATCGTTTTATCAATTTCTTTTCATCTTTCTTGTATATTAATCTTACTATTCCTTCATATACACACTTATTTTGAATACAACTCTGTAACCACAAATGAATTACTTTAAACAAATATTCTTTTTCTTTTCATTCTTTTTATAAATAAAAACATAAGTTATTCCATCTAGACCTGGCATAATATATGTTTTAATTCCTTTCAATACGTTATCTAATTCAGCTATCTCAATTTTTCATGATCTCATTTTCTTCTTTCTTAACTTTATATGCTAAAAATCTTTTTGCCTCATTTTTAGTTCATCATAATTCATCATAAAATATGCTTCAACTTCTTCCATGATATATTTCATAGATTTTAATTTTCATTTCCATCTTCTAGAATGAAACTTTCAATTCTTCCATTATCTATTTGCCTTTTTCTGCAAGAAAGGAATTGCATCTTCTATTTTACAATGAAATACAAATCTTTGATTCTCTAATAACTCCTGAATCCTTACTAAGTTAAATTTATATATTTACTTTTCTCTTATTTTACATTGTTTCCATCCTTTAATTTATTTTCATATTTCCTTTTATTTTCTTCCCATAATATTTTTCTAGTTCCATATATGTTTTATATTTAATGTTATAATGTGACCACCATTTTTCTATAGTTCATAAAAATCCAGCATTGTATTATGGTCTTCCAATAATTTCTCCATATAGGTTTTATAAATCTCCATTTTCTGAATGTTCCCTTTTAAGACCTTTAAACTTTGCTCTCCTTTTATATATCCTTTCTTAATTATTTAAGATTCTATACATAACTGATCTAAACAAACTCTCCAGTTCTTACATTCTTTTCTATCAGATTAACAGAATAAATAAATATATCTGTTTATTTTTTTCAAATAACCTCTTTTATATGTATAATTTCTTTTTCTTAGTAATGGGTGTTACTCTTAACTCCAACACTGCCTATTTCCACAACCATAGCCCTACACCTTAACATCATTAAAACCTCCCTGAAACACACAAACTATTCAGACAAATCTGAAACTAGTGTTATGTGTGGTCTATTTTTAATATCCATAGAGGAAATAACTTTCCTCTCTCTGTATTATTTTTTCCTCTTGTGTGTGATCAAACATATTTTGTTGGTGTTTTACATTTGACATTAGGGTGGTTTGACTTTACACAATAGACCCCTTATATCACACATAATTACTTTTCCTGGACACATTATTACACATTATGTATTGTAATAGTATGTTTTTCTATATGGCTACACCAAAGCAAACAACTTTCCCAAAACCCCATCTAATTGTATTCCCTATACTATTCCAACCTGTCTTCTTATTGTCTGATCTTAAAATCTGACATCCTATAAAGATACTAAATCACAATTTTGCCTTTGGCAGCAATCTGTAATTATTTTTTTTTCATTTATTAAACTAAATGTAATTAATGATAAAACCTTTACACTAGATCTTTCCTTTCTTTGAAGTTTAGATAGCATTTAAATCTTTCTTTTCTTAACTATTTTCCCTATAGAATTCCATTTCCTCTCTTCATCCTCTTCTACTTCCCCTTCTTCTTGACTAAATGATTCACATTGATTCTCAACTTCCACTAAATTATTATACTTCTTGCTATTCTTTTTTATTATTTTTAACATTTTCTATTTCTTCTTGTATTTTTTCAATATTTTCTTCAGTTCTTATTTCACAATCAAACCAACAATGGTCCTTCCTTCCACATTTATTATATGACTTTTTACAATTATTAGCAATATGAAGTATTTCCCCACATTAAAAAATTTTATCTTCCTGCATTTTCCAGCTGATCCTTCAGTGAAAACACAACTTTATTTTCCCCAATGTTTCAACATTCCTTTTCTTCCATTTATATTAACAAGACATGGAAATGCTGACTTGATCTATTTTTTGCACCTAGATTAGCAATTAATTCCCATCCTGCATTCACCGCTTTCTATCATCATATGTTTTTCACATCAATTTTATTCTTATATTTGTCTTTGAAAAAATGTTTCACTTCATCTTCGGAAATATCAGATGTCCTATATTCTATATTAATCTTATAGCTGAACAATGTGTTAGTCCCTGTAATAGAATATTTTTCCCATGAATAAAGTTCTTTTTTATCATTGAAAGCAGTAACAAAAATGTCAGATTTTCCATAAGCTTCAAATATTATTTCACAAAACGTTTCTGTCCTTATATCTATAAATGTTCTCTCATCCTCGGGTTTAACTCCAAAGGATGATACAACATTATCCCAAACAAAACATCTGTCTAAAGAAGCATCTTGTTTCCATTTAACATAAACTGCTAAACGAGTATTAGTCAAAGTTATACCTTGGTTTATTTTCACTTTTTTCTTTCTGCTGCAATACAAACAATGCATACATTTTCTCTTTTTTCATCAATTATCCTCTCACCATCACTGACCTCTTCATCAGAAACATTTTTGCACAATATAAGCACATAATGCTGCAGTTTCTTCTTCTGTTTCTTCCTCATTAATCATTTTAATTAATGTTTGAGTTTACAAACTACCTTCCAAAATTCTAATAATGTTTAAGTGTGGAATATCCTCTCCCACACATTATATCCAGAAACACCAAGGGCACTCAACACTTTGTTCTCCACCTCTCACTTTACCACCCACAAACATGTTACTTCACTTTTGCTCTCCAAAGTGCAAGTCTCTAATTCTTTTTCTAGTTCCATCCTCTATTGCTATTCCTGTAGCTACCCTACAGCCTGACACAATGTGGAAAAGAGTAGGAGTCCTTTATTAAATACATTATCCACAATGTTTACATTGTTTACATACTATACGCTATTTACAATTATTTGCAACTTTTAAAATCATATTTTCATCATTTACATGGCTTTATGTAAATGTCCATTTTGCTTATTGTGTATTCATTTTATGACCCCTCCTCATTTCCCATAACCAAATCTCTTATTTTTTAGTAGTTATGCCAATATCCATTTTCAATTAAACTTAATTTTATTTTTTCATTCATTACATAGTGTCCATATAATATAAAATATCCTATCAATTTTCTTTACTTCTTCCCTTCCTTTATTTTCATAATATACATATTCCAACATGTCCATGTTTATATATTCCAGTTTTGTAATTCCTACCAACAGGTTATCTTCACATATCTTTTCCATAATTTCTTCAACCTTGTGCATTCTAAAAAAAAAAAAAAAAAACCATGCTCTTCTTTTTCAGCTTCTCCACAATTATTCCATGCCTCTTCTTTTATACCTCTTCTTCTATTCATTTGTATGACATATTAACTGTTACTGCCATTTTTTTACTCATAATATCCATAATTTTTATATTATGCATTTTTTCTACACCATTCTATTTTAACTTTTAACTATTTGATTTTTTCTTTCTCAAATTATCCCACTGATAAATGCAGTAATATTCATTATATTTAAATACCTTAATTTCCTATTTTATTTTAAATCCCTTAGCTTTACTGAATGCAGTTTTGTTCTCCAAATAAATGAAAACACAGTAGTCATTATTTCTTTTTCATAGCTTGCATTTGCTAAGTGCACAATGTTCCCAATAACACACAGTTTACTAAATATACCTTCTTTCTGTGTGATAATTTGTAAGTTTTCTAAAATGAACTTATATTTAATACAGTTATGCTTATATCTTCCCATTGATTTTTTTTACCATTTCATTCCCAGATGTTACACACAATATTTTTATTTCCTTCCTGTTAAACTAAATATTGTCTGTCTTATCTTATTCTCCTAATCCTTTACTCTTATCAGTATTTATGTTCATACCTATGGCCTCCAGGTACTCATTTAGATGTTTAATAGTTTCCTTCAAGCATTCTTTATTCTTTGTCGCTACTATTATATCATCTGCATATGAAAACATTATTGGTACTCCTTCTATCATCTTGTATTCTTCTACTTTTAATACAGTTTTCATTTTACTAACAACTGTATTCATAACTAATGCAAATAACATGATACTCACTGGACAACCCTGTTTTATACCACTTTTTATAACTATTTCTTGACATAGCCACCCATTTAGTAACATGTTTCCTTCATTCATTGCTTATGTTGTGCAAAGTATCTTTTGTATCCTTTCACTTATATTGTATTCTTTCATTATATCCCATAAATTTCATGTTGTATCTTTTTGAATGCTTTATTTAAATCGCCTGCCATCATTTTTAATTCTGATTTCTTCTTCATAATGTCATCTACAATTTCTCTTGCTATCATTAATAGGTTCATAGGTTTATAGGTGGGTACTAGGCTATTAGCCCTAGGGCCTATATAAGCCTACCCAAAAAGGTACCCTGGCTTTCACCACCCAAGAAAACTAATTTCCTGTGCCCCTGTCGAGCAGAGCCCCAGAGGTGATCCCAAGGGTAAATTTCCTATTTCCCATCCAATGATCAAGATTTTTCTTGAAGAGTGCTAATGAGGAGCTTTGTTTGATATAGATAGATAGTTTTTTCCAGAATATGGGAAGTCTCTGGGAAAGGAATCTATCCCAACAGAATGTTCTGTTTATTGTGGTGACAAGGTTTAGTTCCCTAGAGCGTGTAGCTCGGAGGGATTGGAATTTCTTTAAGTGGAACATGTCCAACAGCTCTGAGTTTGACATAGCTTTGCATGTTAGGCAGAGATTGCCTCTGAATAGGCGATATGCTACAGAGTAAAGCTGGACTTTTTTGAGACGGTCTGCGTAGAGCATCTGTCTGAGGCCAGTAATCCCCTTTGTGAGGTATTTCTGTGGGCTTTCTAGATGTTGTAGATGTCTTGTAAGGTACATACCAAAAGGGGTGTTGTACTTTATAATGGATCTAATGAGTGACGAGTAGAGGGGAACAATGACCTCCTTTTTCCTGGATGAGAAACCTTTTGTGATGAGGTGTGCCACATAGAAGGATTTCCTGACTACTGTGGTGATGTGCTTATCAAAGGAGAGGCTACTGTCCACCATAAGTCTTGACTTCCTTTTCCCTTTTTACGATATATTGTGTCTTCTAATATTTTATTTAATTTGTCTTCCAATACTTTTGTATTATTTTTACAAAAGTCTTATAATCAGTATCAAGTACTATCAGACTCCAATTTCTTATACGTGCTTTTTCTCCCTTTTTCCATATAAATATAATTATTCTAACTCATATTTCTTTTTTTGCCCAAACCTTTCATCAAACCATTCATTTAATAGTTCCACAAAATACTTCTTTTGCCACTCTAACATATTTTTATACATCTGAAATTCTATCCCTTCTGGTCACGTCACTGATTCTAACTCACTTACCTTAACATATTATTCAATTCTTCCATAGCAATTTCTTTTTTTTTTTTTTAACTCTTTAATTATTTTTTTTTTTTTACACTTTTATTTCTTTTTTATCTTAATTTCTTTAAAAGTCTTTCCTATATATTTGTTTGCTAAGTTCATTATTTCCCTTTTGGGTTGTGACAATCTGTCCTTACTAACTTCTTATTTCTCTTATTGTACTTTTATTTTCTTTTGCTATCTTACTCAGCTATAATGTTACTTTTTCCTTTTCCCCCCTGAAAAATATACCTTTTTTAAACAATCTTTTAAAATTATATTTTGGTTTATCCCATGTATTTCTTTTTCTCTTTGAATATATTCTTTCTTATTCTTTACTAAATCTGCAAATGCATTATTGCTTTCTTCTTTATATGTATTCTTTCCCTCTTTTCTTTTAATACTTGGCATTCCAAATAACATTTTTATATTTATCTTTAAAACATATCCACAATCACATCCAATTTTTGTTAAATAACCTCATTTCCACATGATGTTTCCACAATTATCTAATTCAATCTACCCCTTCCTCATCTAACTCTTCCTCATTTACTCTTTTAATTCCTTTACCTCTTTTTAAAATAACCTTTTCTGTCTTGTATCTCTAACCTTCCTTCATTATCTTTAAACATTCAGAAATTATAAAATAATCTATCTCAGTTCTCAGATTATTACTTACATATGTCCACTGTTCGCTCTCCCAAATTGTTTACCATCAGAAGGTCAAACCTGACCCCATTAAATGATGGGATCATCAACTCCTTTCCGTGAAACCGACAATGTCGAATTCTGACATTGTCAAAATATGACTTGTAGTAAACCTCGAAATGGGCTTTAACATGGGTCAAGATGGGGGCAAGAGTCGTACTTCGACAATGTCAGGTTCGACATTGTCGCCGTTTGGCCTCCAGACTTTGACTGAAGCCACTTCGACCTTCTGATTGTCACCCCTCCCAAACATATAATTTTCCACTCCTCATCATTTATAACATTGCCTTCACATCCCCTTTTCCTTTTTTTTCAAATCACACTTGAAATCCCCATCTAATATTAAATGCATATTCATGCTTACATAATCTAAAATCTTGTTATACATACTCTCTTCTTTATTTCATCTTCAGATATGCATAAACTGCTATATTTCTATAAACATTCCCTTTACTTCTCAAATCTACTATGGTTACTCTATCCATGATTGCCAAAGTAATGTCCAAAATCTTTACTGAACTTTTTCACAATATTCCTATACCTGAACATATTTATTTTCCTGTATACCAAATGATCTCACCCCCATGGATTTTCTATTTGTAATGTCACATCTTCTCTTAATCTACTTATAGTCTCTAGAATAACCACATCCATGTCCAGTATTGTGCACCATTCTAATATGCCTATTCTTCATGTTACATTATTTATACTTTTCACATTTATTACTAACACTCTCAAGTCTTTACTTATTTATTTTTGCATTTTACTGTAATTCCCTTCTTCTTATCCTTTACTTTAATTGATTTTCTTCCATAACTAATCCTATGAATTTTATTTACTTATTGTTTACACTTTTTTCCAGTGGTATTTTTTCCCTTTTACTACACTCCAGTTCACCTTTTTTTCTTCTTCTTCTTCTTCTTCACTTATTTCTGGCATGCCCTCATTTTCTTTTTTCCTTCCTTTTTTTACTCTTTCTGTTTCATCTATTTCAATATTCTCTACCGTTATCTGTTGATTTTTCTCTTTTTCCTTTAGTAGTTCCATTTCTTCTTCCTGTTTTATAACTTGTTCAATCTCTACTTCTTATTTTCCTTATAATCCATCCATAAATGCTCCATTCCTTCACATTTAATACATTTCAATTCACATTTTTTGCATCATGACCTACTTTACCACAAATAAAATATTTCCTTTTATCACAATAATTTATTAAATGGTCACTTTTTCTACAAAAAAAAAATTGTTGCAACCAATATTTCACTGTGCCTCTGTTTCCATCTATATTTAACATACTTCAAATATGTATATTTTTCCCTTTTCATTTTTTAACACAGCACTACATTCTCAACCCAGTCCATAAACCTCTATTATCATAAATTTTAGTAATATCCATCACTTCTTTACACACAGTCTTAAGGTCTTCTTTTAGTGTTGCTTTTTCCACTTCAATTTGAAACTGTATTTGTTTTTCTATTAAATACTTAAAACACATGTAAGTTGCACGGACACCAGTTTTTATTTTTCTCACTCTATCCCAAAAACTTTTCCGTACATTGTCCAAAGTCTAATATAGTGTCACAAAATGTGACTTTATTAGTATGAACAAATGTTCTTCCTCTTGTGGAGAATTGACCAATGATGTTGTTAGATTATCCCAGATATCATAGCTCTCTAGTCCTTTTTCTTCTTTGCTACTAATTCTTACTAAGTTCTTTTTCTTTCTAGATTCTATTGTCTTTTCTTCTCTTCTTTCCCCCTTGTTTAATGTCTCTGCATATGATTTCTTTTTCTCTTTCACTACTTCTTCCACTCCTACTTCATATATTCTGTCCATTATATCTCCCCAGGAAAATGGTCTCTCACTTTCTGGTTCACTTTGTACCAAAGGTTCCTATAATAAAACATCCACAACCCTCTGGACTGAAAGTTTGTTATAATGCATCTATCCTGGCTCTTGCTTACTCCTTTGAACAGCTTTTACTGGAAAACATCCTCAGAGTGTTGAAAGGGCTTGACCACCTTCATCTTCTTATCTCCATCCATATCCTACTTTTCACTTCTCACAAACTCCTTCCCTGAAGGCTCAGCTGCCTTCTCCTTCTTCTCACTGCTTACTTATTCATCCTTCTAAGGCTCAACTGCTTTCACACGATGCATAATATATGACCAGTCCAGGTCACTCGTACTATCCATTTCTCTTCTCTCTGAAGAGAACAACTTATCACTACCTCCTAGCATACTCACCATCATCCTCCACTGCACCCAGAATGGAAGCAGGAAGTGTGACAATGAAAGGCTTACCCTTCTCAAAAAGAGTAAGAGAAGTTCCCCAATACCCTGGCCAAATTTATCCTAGTAGTAGTAATACTACCTCAGATCTCATGAGAAAAGTGACCACTTCCTTAGTGGCACTATCCCAATCTGTCAAAGGATAAATAAACAAACAAACAAACACATAATTAAATAAATAAATAGATATTTCTGAGATAGAATTGCCAAATGCCCAAATAGGCATATCTTCATTCTGTAGAAGCATGCTGATATTTGTTGAGTTATTGCAAAGGTATTACTGAAAATAATAAGTAGAATAAGTAAACAAAAGAGCCTTGTTGGTACCCTAAACTGAGTGAATGAGTTTGGGAAGGGTTTATAATAATGCAAGACACTTTGCCTGTTTTACAATGAAGTGTTGTACTATCATTTATGCTGAATTTATTTATGTACTTTTAATTGTGAAACATAACTCAAAAGCACAATAGAAAGACTAAAGCATTTATATAGGAGGCAAGCAACCTTTTGGGGTTTATAGTTTCATGAGCTCATTAAGAATTATGGCAAATAGAGCAAAAAGTGATACTGGAATTAAATGGAAGATTCAGCCTTAAATTTGACCCCATGTTTTGATAGGGATATGAACATCTGCTGTTTTTATATAGTTCATGGAAGATTATAGATGACCAATGGAGTTGTGGTCAGCAACACAGACTGTAGATAGTGCCAGTCGGGGGAAGAGCTGTATAGACTAACAACTTTGGACATCAACTGTGTTGTGCAGTATCCTTAGTATAGGAGAGCATGGATAATAGACTGTGTGCTGGGTGATGGCTAACTATTAGATGGTGTAAAAACTGGCCCTAGGTGATTTGCTCATATTGACCACTGTCACTAAAAACGGCATGGGTATTTTACGATGATAATTTGGTTTAGGACTTAGCCTGCACTGACCATTTCTAGGGACCCATGTTAATGGAAGGAGACATATAGAGAGGTGTATGTGCCACCACTGGCCAATGTGTGCCTGCCATAAAGCCTGCAACCCTTGGGTTCATAAGTTACTGGTCAGCCAATGTTCATTTGCTCAGACTGGTTTACCTGTGATAGCTCTGTTAAATGAAAGCTAGACATAAAAACAGTCAACCTGCCAAATATGAGTATGAATAAAGAACTGTTATACTCAAGGTAGGTTCAGTGACAGGACACAGTTTGGAAGTGGATGACATTATGGTAAGGAAGAGGCTGAACATCCTATGTATCCAGGAGACAAGATGGAAAAGTAAAGATACTTGGCTTGGGATCCAGACTCTGCTACTCAGGAGGACAACAGACTAGAAATGGTATGGAAATTATTGTGAGTGAGAGGCTTCAGATGATGTGGAGGGATGTCATCAGAATCAGTGATACACTCATGACAATTAGGCTCCAATGTAAGGATAAGATGCTACGTATGATGTCAGCCTAAGCCCAAAGCAGGGCTGTGATAGTGAGGAAAAGAATGCATTCAGAGAGTAGTTGCAGGACTTACTAGATAAAGCAAGAAAAATAGAATTGTTGTTGATAATGGTTGAGCACACACGTTGGGACAGACAGAACAGGAAATGATGACTGCCTGCATCCACATGGATGGGGCAACAGGAATAAAGGAGAGGCCCTTCTCAACTTAGGTAGACTTTCTCCTAGTAAGGAAAGGGCACTGGGGTAGAATCAGCAATTGTAAAGTCATCCACACTGTAATAGTCAGCCCACAGCATAAACCACTGGTTGCGACAATCAGCAGCAAGTAGTAGTCAGAGAAAGAGCAATAGAGACTATGCTGAAGACCTGGAATTTAACTGGACAGAAATTGCAGGAGGTCAAGAAATTACTTAGGTTCTAGCACATCAGGAAGAAGAGGAAATAGTTGGAGTTGAAGAAGAACTGCAGCATCTCATAACAGCTTGTGTGAAGAATATAGAACAGATATGTGGCCAAGCCAGTTATGGAAATAATGTCCACAAGTAAAACTGATGATGGAATCCATGAAGTCATCAAAAGAAAGAAGCTTAGGAAAAAGTGAGGGATAGAAAAGCCAGACCAACCTAAGAAGGAATACTGTTTGGTTAACAAAGAGGCTAAGAGAGGAGTTACAATAGCAAATAACAAGCCATTGAAGAGACTCTTACAGCTCCTGGAAAGTGACTCAGCAGATGGTATAAAGAAACTATTATCAGGTTCCAAGGCAAAGACAAAAAGATAAAGAAGAAATTCAGACAGCCTTAAGGAATGCAAACAACAACCTGCTCATCAGAAGGCAGATGTAGTACTTCCAGCAGGTTCTGAATGAAGAAAACTAGCTGTACTGCCCCAGAAACAGCTTAAAATGAGAGAAGAGGAGGATTCCACCATAGACTAAGTAAGAACAGCACTAAGGAAAATGAAGTCAGGGAAAGCAGCAGGCTCAGATGAGGTCACAGCAGATCTGATCAATATGTTGAGTGTGATAGATTAGAAATGTCTCCTAAGGGTACTCATAACAGTATGGAGAAAAAGGTATATCCCAAATGACTTGAAATCACACATACTAGAACCAGTGTACAAAAGCAAAGGGGACAGCAACAACTGTGGGCAGTATAGAGGCATTTAACTGCTGTCACACTGCATGAACATTCTGAAGATGTTGATTGATAAATGAATACTCCAAGTACTAGTTTCAGATCTGGATGCAGCACAGCCAGCAAATGAATGTAGAAAAACAGATGGTTGAGAAGAAGCTAGAGATAAGGAAAGAGTACAAGTGGGCATTCCTAGACTTGGAGAAAAGATATGAAAAGATCCCAAGAAAGCTGACTTGGGCAGTCCTGTGGTGGTTTGAAGTCCCAGGATTACTGGCAGAATTTGTACACACTATATGCAAGTACCCAATGTCTCAAGTACAAACACTTTTCAGTATCACAAAGGGGATGAAGTGGGAGTGGATGTGCATCAGGGCTCAGCTCTGAGCCCACTGCTGTTCATACTGGTAAAGGACTACATTAGGAAACAGGTTGGACAGGACAAATCAACAAAATTGCTGTATGCAGATGATGTCACATTACAGGCAAACTCTGTTCTGGAACTTCAGCAAAGGATAGGAGAATGGAATACAAAACTAAAGCAAGTGGGAGTGAAAATGAATACAGATAAGGCAGTTGTAATGGCAGCGAATGGAAAAAATCAGAAGAGGCTGAGAAGAGAAATAGAAGTGAAGATAGTGGAACATGTTAGCAGCTTCAAGTAACTGGGAGGGATAGTTGAGGAAAAGGGAAGTCTGAGTGAAGAGGTCAGAGCTAGAATCTGAGGGGCTGCAGCCAACTGGCAAGAGCGTCAGGGGTAGTGCATGACAGAAGAATTCCAAAGAAGATGAAATGTAAGGTGTACAAAACAGTGGTGTGATCAATTTTACTGTATGGTACAGAAACCTAGGCAGTAAAGGCACAGCAGTTGAAGGAAGGTAGAGGTGATGATAGTGATGTGCCTAAGACACTGTGATGCACACTGTATGATGGATGAAGACATTAGGACATCAGAGCAGAAGCCAAAGTTATTCCAGTTGTAGGGAAATTAAAGGAAATAGATTATGGTGATTTGGGCATATGTACAGAAAAGCAGAAGACAACCTGATGAAGAAGATTTGGGACAGACAGGAAGAAAGCAAGAGGAAACAAGGGCATCTGGCAAAGAGGTGGATGGATTGCGTGAACAAAGGCCTGTGACAGTCAGGCATGGCTGCCAAAGAAGGTACAAGAGTGACATTGAATTGAGATACATGGCAAGAGCTGACATGACCCTCTGACATCATACAGGAAAAATGTAAAAAGGGTGGTTGATGATGGTAATGGTGTTATAGATGCAAGTGAGGTATTGTTAATCTCCCTTTAAACATAGCATTGAGAGTACTGCATACTCTGAGAAAGTTAAGACAAAGCTCATTTCAGCCAGCCCATACCAAGTTTGGAATTTCTTTCATCCATGGAGTTACTTTAGGATAAAGAGCATTCTTTAAAATAAAAGTTAGGGCTCCAGCTGAATGTACTTTGTCATGCCATATCAAAAGGTTTGCTCAATAAGTTGTATTTTTTAATAGAGTTGTGAAGCCAATAATGTTGCAAAGTCTCTGCAATACATGTTAAGCACCTTTAAATCACATTTTAAACAATGACGTAGGAACACATATATTAGTGCAAAAGAAAGCAAACCACAGTAACACTTTTCATCATTATGTAAATACAATATATACATTTTCTTTCTAACAATTCCAACATCACATGAATAGCACAGTTCCTGCCATCCTTTAAATCTAATTTCTCCTTCTCCTGAACATTATTCTGCATGTATTTTTACTACAAATTCCATTTACTTGTATGTTATTTTCTCATCCCATTTCTAAACATTCCACCTCCAGTTCTTTCAACTCCTTTACAATACTCATTACTTCAGTTGGTTTAGATTTTGATTACCATTTTTTAGAATTTTTTTTTGTTCAGATCCATGCTTACTACTGACGGTCAGGATAAAGATTAATTTTGTTTAGCTCTTTCATCCGGTTTCTTGATCTGTTTTGAGAAACCTCTGTTGCTACAATGTAGGTCTACATGTCTTAGTTTCTGAAATGTAACTTAATCTTCTTAAGTCTATTGATCTAGTTTCTGTTGTTGTGATAGTCTGATTGTAAATTGATCCACATTTAATTATTTCTGAGCTAATTAGTATGCAACAGCAGATTATTTTCAGTCCTTAGCAGTCCTCAGACTTTCACCTTAATTATTTTTCTAACAAGGCTATTGGGTATTTTGAATTGTCACTGCAATACTAAGAAAGTATTGTAAGGTAGTTTCATAGTCACTAATTCATTACAGAGGAGTAACCAGAGCCTTTTTGCACATTCTACATCTGCCCTTGGCAATCCTTTTGAAAAACCATAGGATCTACACTCTTAATATGATTAGACATGTTACTGTGATCACTGAATACTGGAAATGCAATAAGTGGTACCCGACATCTGTTAGTGCATGTTGCTCAAATCCATGCCAATATACAATGCTTTTGAGCACCTGGGCTTCATCTGAAGGCATTAGAGATGAGTGAGAAAAAGCATGTTCAACTAAAGTGTTATAGGAAGTATAGTTCTAAAGCAAATTACAATGTCCCATTAATACAGCACTGTTACACTGTAGTTGTGAAAGCATATTCGCGATGATAATATCATTTACATGCTAGAGCATATATATTCAGAGACTAGACAGTTTTGTATTTGGAGAGCTAGTAATAACTATGCAACCAATATTATTTCAGTGCTAGAAAATTACTATACAACCACAGATGTAGCCAATATTATTACAATATTTCTAAATTCAGTCACATTTTTCCGAGCCTAGTAAACCAAACAGACATCAATAAGAAAAGAAAAAAAATGAGTAATTCAGTCCAGTACCATAGGTTTCTGTAAAAACAGAAAAACTTACAAGAATAAAATAGAAAGCATGGGACCTGGTGGTCCAGCAGAATGCAGACTAACCTCACAGCCTATTACTACTTGACAATACAGACAGAGTCTACATAAAATTAGGTTAAAAAATACTAAATAACACTACAACAGGTTCAACTCATTACTCCAGAAAGGTTTAAGGAATCTGTTAACAGTCTTCTTAAACAGATAAAATATCACAACCAAATCAATGCCTAAATGGGAGCAATGTTAACATCACCTGTCAATTTAAAAAACACTTCATTAATGTATTCGCTTCCATAATAACACCTGATGCACAGAATAGCTACCATCTCACTCAAGTATTCCTGATTCAGATAACACCTTGCCACTCACCCCTTTCTCAACCAGCATTATTAAAAAATACCTGATATTATTGAAACCATCATCCCTTGAAGTTGCTAACATACCAGCCAAGATTCCAAGATGGCTGCTGACTAGTTTAGTCCCTATTCACTGAGCTCCTCACAGATATTTAATATTCAATTTTTTTTACAACTCTGGAGTGATATTTTTCCTCAATTTTTTATACAAAAGGCTTCTCTAAGAGTTTTTTTACGCATCTGGATTATTTTCTTCTTTGGAAATTTCAACCTTTGGATTATTTTACCACAGAAAGGTTTTTGTAACTTCAACTGTATTGGATACATCCAGCTCAAGGCTCCTCCCAGAATCTGCTATCCTGATTTCACACCTCCACTCTGGGCATGGCTGCTAAATCTGACTCCATGGAGACAAAGGCAACAAAGGCCAAATTCTCTTCAATGCTCTCACCTGACAAGGATACCAGTTCAAAAAGACTAAGAACCTCTAAACAACCTTCTGAAAGTACTAAAGTAAGTAATAAAGAAATAAATTACTCTAATTTTAATTTAGATGAACTAAAATTAGCATTACAGCCAATCCAAAATGCTATACAAAATTTCTCTGAACAATTTATTGACTTTGGTAGGACTCTAAAGCAAATAAGTGAAAGAATGGATATTATTGAAAGTAAAAATATTGCCTTAGAAATAAGAACTGACACAGTGGAAAGAGTCATTAAAGCTAAGGATAAAATTATTACAGAAATTCAGGCTAAATTACTGGACTTAGAAGCTAGAAGCTGCAGAAATAACGTTATTATTAGAGGTTTGCCTGAATCCTATGAAAATCAAAACTTGTTAACTGTGACAAAACAGATTTTTGAGTCATTATTAAACTGTGAGGCAACTTCAAAAACTGTAATTATAGAGAGAGCACATAGAGCATTGCGTGCCAGTCAGGATTCTACAACTCCTCGGATCATATATACTAAGTTACTGAATTTTCAAGATACTTTTCAGATTTTAGAAGCAGCTAAAACCAAAAAACAGTTTGTCTGGAAAAACCATAGACTGTCATTTTCGCAGGATCTTCCTCCACAAATAAAAATGAAAAGGCAAAAGCTTTCACCTTATTGTGCAGATCTTATTAAAAGAGGGATAAGGTTTTGAATGAGTTATCCCAATACCATGTCTTTTACTTATAATGACAGAAGATTTTCCCTTACAGATCCTAAAGAAGCAAAAGAAATATTCTTAAAAATATTCAACAAGCTTCCTGAATCTGTGTCTTAGTAATGTATTCTCTAACAAGCTTTAAATGGGTTAGTGTTTATTCAACTAATTCATTTTGTCTCTAAAGAAAAAGTTATTTAAATTCTTAATTGACTGATAAATGGCTTTGTATAAACAGTTAATTAAGCTGTTTTTATTGTATGTTCAAGTTTCTTTTATTGTCATTAACAGTCATCACTAGTTTTAATATTATAATACTTTCACTGCTGACAGTCAGTTGTTGACATTGTGTTCCGTTATAACAAGCATATAGGACACTATGTAAATATCCTAATATTGCTGATAGCACTTTCATGTAATTTTGGAGGGAATCCTCTTGCTTCTCGAGACTTCAAAAAGAGTCCGTTTGCTCACTTTCGCAGTAACGGACTCTCCGATAAACCCACGCTCTTGCTCTTGAATTTGCGGAGCTTCAGGGTGACGTCAGAGCCAGCGTATGCAACTGGAGCGCATACGAACATCTACTAATATGAAAATCGATGAGATTCAGTTCAAGGTATTTTTCGTACTATTTCCTGATGCTCTAGTGAAGTATTACTGTTGTGTACAGGTTTCCTGCATATTTAACTTGTTGTAGTAAGCTAAATAGGTTTGCTGGAAGCTACATTCGCATTGTACCTCTGCAAGAAGTTTTATAGTTATCGTCGCTAAGATAAATATATACTTACTACACTCAATTGGTATGATTCTCTCCTGTGAAAGCTTTGCAAGTGAAGATTTCTTTATTATTTGAACTAAATAGGGTAACAGTCAAATAATATTGGTGTGTTATGCAAGGGCTGTGTCTTCTTTACAAGGGGATCGTTGTATTTGTTATTATATGCAACTGTGAAATGCATTTCAAGATGTGTGATCATACTAATATTTCTGTGCAAAAAATGTTACTTACATTTTCATTTTATAATGTGATGGTTTTTCAATGTTTATTTTAGACATGGTTAACTTGTGTCAGTATAGTACACCTCTCAGCTTTAGTATTAAGCCCTTATATTAAAAGTTTTAGTGGACATTTTTTTAATGGCAAATATTCTGTTTTTCTTTGAACTAATAATCATATGCATTGGCATGTAGATGTATTTTTAGATGATGATTTTTTATGTAATGGTATATAGTAAAGTTAACTAGAAAAAGTAATTTTATGTTTATAATGTCAAGTCTGAGACTGCAAGTTAAATGATAACTGAGTATACCTGATTTATAGATGGATGTCCAAATTTGAGGCAAAATACATACAATTTTTTATGGATTCTGATGATTGTTGCTTTTTTCGGTAATATTGTGGCTTGTTATTCCTATAGTCTATCATATTACATGTACTTAGGTTGTTATTTATCCTAAGACATGGATAGGGGTAGTTTTTCACCTCAAATGTTGGTTAAATTGTTCAGATATCTCCTTTAAATGGCTTGACAGTTGTTTGATCTGTTATGGCTGATAACCTGGTTATATATATTGTGTGGTAATAACCCTAAAGTTGATCCTGTGTTTTATTACAATTTTTGAAGGTATATTATTTCCATTTGATTGAAATATAAGAGATGTGTTGTGCATGAGATTTGTGAGGAAAAACATTTAAATTTTAGACCTTTCTGTATTATAGGAGCCAGTGGTTACAAATGTATAGGGATTGAATATGTTGGACGTCTTGAGTTTAGACAGATTTGTAAATATGTTTAGTTTTATTGTGTGAGTTATAGTCCTTTTAAGGGCTCAAAGTAAAGCTTTTTGTACTAAATTAAAGATTTTGGTAACCAAAAATTCTAATTTTATTCTCTTTTTTCTTGATCTTCCTTCTGTAATAGGGGAATGGTGGGCAGGCACTAGGGTTAGAAAGAAGGAAGTGTATAATTCCATATTTATTATTTCTTTGTGGGTACATTTATTGTTGTGATGTTAGCTAATCAAGACCAGAAGAGATGTATTGTTTTACTGTTGGGTATTAGTTTTATTTTGTTCAGGTTAATACATTATATTTTCATTAATTTAATATCTAGCCTATCTTGCTCTTATGACAAATGACATAATAGTTGAGTCCTGGAATGTTAGAGGAATTCAAAACAAAGCCAAAAAATCCTTATTATTCCATTTGATATTTAAATCACAAGCCAATATTTGTTTTATTCAAGAGACACATATTCCTTGTGACATTTGGGACAAGGAAAAAAATAAAAAATGGATCAAGAAGATAGTAGTTTCTGGGGATTCTTCTAATTCTAGGGGAGTGGCCATAATTGTTAAACATAAATTCTTGGGGACTATAATTGATGAGAAATATGACAACAAAGGTAGATGGTGCCTTTTTACAGCTACTTTTCATAATCTTGATAAACCACTTTTAGTTCTAAATTTATATGGTCCTTGTAACCAACAACATTCTTTTATCTTAAAAATATATAATATACTCACATCTTATAGGGATCATTATATTATAGTAGGAGGGAATTGGAATGCAGTCATAAACCCAGAAATTGACCGATCTAGCTGTCCTATTTCTTATAATTACCAAGCATCTTTAGCCCTCGAAGATTTAATTTTGGAATATAATTTAATTGACCCATTGCATTTTACAAATATCTCAAATAAGAAAGAAATTTATACATATTATTCAAAATGTTGTCGCTCTTGGTCTAGATTGAATTTTTTTCTGGTTTCTAATTTTCTTTCAAAATTTATATTGGATTTTTATACTGAACCCAGATTTTTTTCGGACCACTCAAGAATTGTACTAAATTTAAACATTATTCATAGTGATAAAAACAATACTCACAAAAACAATTGGTCGCTAAACAACAATTTACTCTTAACTAATGATATATGTAAACAGTGTTCTGATATAATTCAGGAAATGGAGCATGACCTGGATTTTACAGATATTCCCTATGATGTTCAATGGGCTGCTTGTAAGGCGAGATTAAGAGGAATGTTTATCGGTAAATCTGCATACCTTAAAAAACAATATAATAAAAAAAGAAGTTTTTCTAAAGTCTAGAATCCAGTATCTCGAAAATCAATTTAGACTAAATCAAGACAATGTTATTGAAAAGCAATATATAGACTACCAAAAAGAACTAATCTTGCTGCATCAGAATAACCTCTCTATAGTAGATCAAAGATTACTAGCTACTTATTCAGAATGGGCTCAAGTTCCGTCTAAAATCTTAGCCATATTAATTAAAAATAACTTTGATAGACCTAAAATTTCATCTTTATTACACAAAAATAAATTATATAATACAGATAAGGAAATTATACATCTTTTTACTTTACTCTATACAGAGTTATACTCTAATTCATCCAATTCATTGATTAACAATCATATAAATAGTTTTCTAAGCTCTTTAAGATTCCCTAAATTAAATGAAAATCAAAAAAATTTACTTTCTGCTCCTCTTACTTTTCAAGAAATTTCAGATTCAATAGATAGACTTAAATCGGGTAAATCCCCTGGTCCAGATGGGTTTACACCGGAATTTTTAAAATCCTTTAAGTCGATAATTGTTCCTTTTCTCTTTAAAGTATATAACTACATTAAAATCAAGGACATTTCTGATCTTATTGGAACAGGTCTAAAACTATACTAATTCTGAAAAATAATAAAGAGAAAACAAACCCCTCAAATTACAGGCCCATTTCTTTAATCAATATAGATATAAAGATTTTATCATCAATTTTGGCCAACAGATTAAAACAGGTCCTACCCTCAATTATTTCTCAAGACCAAACAGGTTTTATGTCTCATAAACATGCATGGGATAATACCCTAACTCTGGAATCTATTATTCATCTTTTAAAAAATGATTCTAACCCAATATATGCATTGATTCTTGATGCAGCAAATGCGTTTGATAGAGTATGTTGGGATTTTCTTTTTCAAACTATGACATGCTTTAATTTCCCCATATCCTTTATTAATTTAATAAAAACATTATATAAGGATATGTATACTAGTCTGTATATTAATGGTTACACGTCTTCCCCTATAAAGATTACCAGAGGTACAAGGCAAGGTTGCCCCTTGTCCCCTTTTCTTTTTAATATATACTTGCAACCACTGCTGTTATATATTACTCAAAACACCTTTCATAATATTCCAAGGATTTTCAACACAAATATTTTTTTTTTGCATTTGCTGATGATCTAGTAATATATTTCCAAACTCCATTATCTGACCTTAGTAAAATAACAAACTCTATTGAACGTTTCTCTCTTGCTTCGAATTATCTTATAAATCCTTCAAAAACTCATATTCTTCCTTTAAATCATAAGGTTCATAAATTGTATTTGTTTTCTGATTCACAAATTTAGATTACTTTTGGTGTGAAATATTTGGGAATTAACATGGAGCACAATAATCACGCCTCATTTCAAAACAACATGAGTAAAATATGGAAATCTATAATGTCTGACATGAATAGATGGGAACAGCTAAATCTGTCACTTTTATCAAAAGCTGCAATAATTAAAATGAATATTCTTCCAAAATTTATATATCAATTCAATTCTTCAGATCAGATAATTCCCAAGTCTTTTTTCGAGAAGGTAAATAAAGAATTAGCAAAATTTTTGTGGTTTCCCAAATCGGTTAGGATCTCCTATTCTAGATTGTCAATTACTAAAGATAAGGGAGGTTTGGGATTACCAAATTTTTACCTATATTATCTAATTGTTTCAGCAAATAAGCTATTAACTATATCTAACTTTAATAGTAGTAAAGGTATTCAGTACCCAATATGGGTTAGGTTGTGGTATCATTATATTTTATCTAAAAATATAAATCCAGAGGCCATCCATTTTATTTATTTAAATATGAAGAGCACCTGTAAAATTTTGACGCTTCTTAAACACAAGATTAATGCTTTTCAGAATTTATTAAAAATCTGCAATCTTGATAAGTTTTTACACCTCTTTCAACCACTCCATCTAAATCCGAACATAATGTTAGATAACTCTCCATTTAATCTAACAAATTATCCTCTTATTAAAAAGCTAAAAGTTTGGGATATCTTGAAATATAAAGACTTGTCATTAGCAAATTTACGTAAGAGTCTAAAAGTTAGTTGGAAATACACTACAGTTTTACGTCAAATAAGAGAGGTAATTATGATAAAGTTTGATCTTATAAAGCTTACAGAACTTGATCTTAATAATTTAAAAATGATAATTAAAACATTATCGTCATCAGTGAAAATGTTATCAAAGTCTTATAAACTGATAAACAAATTAACTTTAGACCAGAAATGTCTTTTCTCAAATACCTGGTTGAATCATAATTCTCAAATAACTGAGAATCAAAAACTTCTAGCAATCAGAAACAACAGAGAATTTGCTCCATTTAAGAAATTGATCTACACACAGTTAATGATTAGCAATAACGCCTATCATACTCCATATAAATTAAATAAATTTAATGCCAGTAAATCTCCATCGTGCACATGTTGCTCCTTTCCCCAAGCTGACCTTTTACATATCCTGTGGTATTGTCATTTTTCTCATAAACTTTGGACCTCTTTGAAGGTAAGACTGCAGAGAATGGGATATCATAAATCTACGTTATCCTGGGAATTTGCTATACTTCATATACCGATAGTTCATCTTTCCAAACTGGATACTCACGTACTTATTTTTATTTGTTCGCTTATAAAACTTTATATTACTCAAAATTGGCTTGATCGTACTAAATTAAATTGGGATACTTTTCAAAAAATGGCTTTCCTATATATTGATGCACAAAAAAACTTGGTTAAGAATCCAATAAAAATGATTTTTAAAAACAGAGTGTTGGGGAAGGTTTTAAGTATTATAAACAATTAATGCCTTCTAGAGTCTTTTTTTTCTTCCTGGTCTTGATTATTAGCTCTTTTATTTTGTTAACTATACTTTATTTACATAAATGTGTATAATGTATAAATTTACCACTGATTTTAAGGTTACCGGTTGTATATAGTGTATATATTGGGATCTGGTATTTAATGTTCTTTTTTAACTCCAACAAGAGTTGCATTTTGTTTTATCAAATTGTTAATCTTTACACAACTCCTAAATGTAATGTTTATAAATCAATAAAAAGTTTTTTGAGAAAAAAAAACATACCAGCCAAATACTTTAAATGCAATGGCATTCCCAGCACCCATACCTGTAGGCTTTTCAAGAGTTTTATATTCCCAACATATTGAAAAATGTACTATTGTTTTTGCATAAAAGTGTCAGCTCAAGTGACTTAGCATCAAGTCTGTAGCCATATTCCCTCCACTACCAAAATTTTAGAGAAAGTACTCTCTCATAAGTACCTGAGTACCTCATCAAATGTATTCCCTTTCCAAATCATTGTGGTGTCTGACCCTGTCACAGCACAGATGCAACACTGTTCGCATTTCTTAATACAATAAATTAACAATGAAATAAAGTAAACATTGTTATCTCAGTGTTTCAATATCATTCTAAGACTTTCAGAACTGTTTTCTAGCCAAAACTATTATGCAAGCTTTCTCATCTTGGTCTTTCCCATTCATCTGTAACATGTTTTATTAGTTATCTTTACAATAAATAACAGTATATCAGATAATGAAATTCAATTTCCAAATTCTTTATTGTGTTAGAAGGAGTACTCCAAGGATTTGTCCTAGGCCTCCTCTTTTTAATTATATTTTTAAATGATCTGGTGATCGCATTTGGACAGACAGCCTTAATACAGCATGCAGATGACTTGACTCTCATCTTCTCTGCAAACTCTGTGCCTAAATTACTGACAAAGACCCAGCTCTCCAACTCCATAGAAAACTGACTCCAGAAATCGTACCTGTTGTGAAACCCTAAGAAAACTAAACTGACACCTTTATCATTACTTCATCCAACAACAGTAAATTAAAAGTAGTTCCCACACTAAATTCTCAGGAGCCATATATTAAAGCCTGAGCATCAATATGCACATTCAACAAGACATCAAGAAAACACACCAGGAATTAAGTCTTTTGAGAGAGCAAATCTTTATCTGACAGATTCAAGTCAAAAAGCCACTGCAACTACATATCTTCAACCAAAACATCTTAATGCAACCCCATCTTTACTAACCTATAATTCACTTTACTGGCAAAATTAGACCCTTGTTATAATAAAACATCTTGCTTCTCCGTGAACCACTTCAATAAAACTCACCACTGAACTCCTATCAGACATCATTGGTGGATGGACCTCCCAAACGAACTTGCTTCCATTTGAAAACAGCATAAAAAATTCTCTACCATTCTAATAAATGTGCATTTTTAAGTCAGGGAGAGCCTTACATGAACTGGCACTCTATGCAAAAAGACTCCAAGTCACCCTCAATACCCCCCCAACACACACACATCCCTACTGCCTACTCACATGTTCTCACGATCCAGATTTTTTTCCCTGCATTTTCTCAGTTTGTCTTACTCCAGTATTTATTCACATATTAATTCATGGTAAAATTAAATAAGACTGCACTCTGATAACTGTGGAGGAAGCAACTGCATTTAGCCTTGAGTCTGGAGTCCACAAGGCCCCCCATAAGCCATTGGGGGATATAGATGCTCTGAGGTGCATTATAAAGTTTTCTAGACAACTTTTTTCATCCCGTGATTGTCTGAACAAAACATATGATAAAAAACAGAAATGTAGTTTTACTATTCAACTTTGCTGTTTTCCTGCATCCTTTCAGCACATTCCAACTGGGACCCAGATTACATTATAATAACTGCGGTTGAAATAACTTTATTAAGCCATGAGGCTTTTATATGCTCAGGGATGTATGTTTAGAGTTCTTTAAACAACCTTTTAATCCAACAATGGCCTGAACAAAAGTCACGATTAAAGAAAGAAATTTCAGTCTTACTCATCAACTTTGCTTTTTCCTGCATCCTTTCAAAACATCCTAACTAAACAAGACTTCCCTGTAATAACTTAATTGAGCTGATAGTTTGGAAGGATTCTAGGAACCAAGAACCAATGTTCTGATGTACATTTTAGAGCATTTTTTCAAACTTTTCATCCAACAATGGCCTGAACCAAAATCATGCACATGTTAAAGAAATTCAATCCTACTTTTTTATTTCAAGGAAAAAACAAGTTGCATCCAAGTTTTAAGATCAAACATGATCAAACTCCACTATTCAATAAAATCAGAAGATAGATTCTTGTGAGAATAGATACATCGTATCTGGGAATAGTACATGCCCTCTAGTCCCTCCTCTAAATAGGTAGCCATTTTTACCATAGCCCCCTCTGGTATTAAATTGGAATTAAAATTAAGACATACATGCCCAAAGTCATATTTCAAGCTGCTGCTGACATATAACATGTTTTTTCTCTTATTCTAGCCACTAAAGACAGCTACCTTCTGTGTACCATTCTTTTGTCGGATTGAGGCAAAACTGAAAAAAAAAAATTTAATACAACAGAACATAACATATTTGCTGTCAGACATTTATAAACAGCATGCTTATTTATTCTCTCCAAATGATAGCCACATGTATATGCATCAAATGTTTAATTGTGAGGAAAATAAAACAAAAAAACAAAAATAATGATTAGAGTAATACTTCCAACTTGTTACTTTTAGAGACAGTACAGTATATACATGCTATAATGACTCTATGTGCATGCCTCTGAAGTTTGTGAGGAAGGTTAAAGAAATAATGACCACACTATCTCCAGCTCAACATGAGACATAGTGACCTTTGAGGCTTGTGTGGAATTTTAAAGAAATAATGACATCTCCCCGCCCCCCCTACACATACACACACAAGTAGACAGACCTTCTGTCTACATATATGATCAGGCCTAATTTTAGACTTGGTAGGGTTCATGACAGAGGTGTACTAAGCCCATGTTAAAATCCACTTATACAACCTTGGTGTGTGGGGGTCATGACTGAACAAAGTTGTTAAGGTCTGATTATTTTGTGATGCATTTCCCCCTTATTGTTGTTATTGCTGTTGTTGTTGTTGTTGTTATTATTATTATTGTGAAGTTGCTTTCATGCAGACAGTCTCCACCATGCAGATATAAGCACCTCTATGTGCAATAAAAATGTATATCAGATTGTGATAGAAGAGGACGACTATGAAATGTATTTGACCTTTGTTTCAAACATTTGTCACACATTAAAATACTCCATGTAGCTTCACATAATCACATTATTCCCGCAAAAACAAAATAATAAGCAAACAGCAGGCAGCTAGTCATGTACCTCCACAGAAGAACACCACAGAAATTAAACCTATTCTGTCTGTGCACATCAGGTGCCCAGTTAAGTAGTGCATGTTTCTTCTCACAAATGCACACTAGTTCTTCTAAGCCAGAGAGTGTTTGTCTTAATTGTGCAGATGACAACTGCCTCATTTAATTTCATCCAGTGAACACCAACCCCCATGCCACAGTTATAGTCCCAACATCTGCTAGGTAATATTATGTCACCTGCACACATACCTCTCGACTGTCCATATTGATGCAGAATGTTCAGATTTTTGCCTAGTATTTTTCGTCTGTTCCTCATAAAATCTATGTCTTTCTGCCAGATCACTGAGAATCAAAGCCATTAAATAATGACATTCATCTGGGTTACAGACTTCATATCCTGCAGAAAATGCATGTCAATACAAATCCTGTTAATCAATGTTATTCCAACAACTTTATATGGAAAAGACACAATACAAACTCGAAAAAACAACAAAGGCAAGGGTTTACTCCAACAAAAAACTGTATTTAAAATCAAAGTTAGCGCTTTTGTACACATCCGATATGTGAACTTCTTCAGACAAAAAGCAGTTACAAATAATCACATATACAAGGTACTCCCTCTATGACATCACAAATCCTATTAGGCTTTTAAAGGTCCCACACATAAAAAACACACAACATAAGGGGCATATAATAATAATAATAATAATAATAATAATAATAATAATAATAATAATAATAATAATAATAATAATTACCTCATAAAATGTCTAATCATAAATAAATAACTGTATAAAAAAATCATTTCCGTAAAGATTTGATTTTCAATATACACTTAATACAACAAAATTCATTAAGGCCTGGGTAAACAAAGGCATTAAATCTAGCTGCCAACAGAGCTCTCTTTCTTCTAAAAGTGCCTGTCATGGCTCCCCTTGAGGTCCATTTTTAACTTGGTCAAGAATGAAATATAAAAAATGATGCCCATTATTCTCAAATACATGCCTAGCCAAGGTATTGTTCATATTCTGTTTAGTAATACTGTGCTGATGTTCATAAATCCTTTGCTTAAAATGCCTTCTGGTCTTTCCAGTATAGAAACTAGGACACATTTGGCATTTAGCAACATAGATCACTCCTACACTATCACAATTAAACTTGCCCCTGACTTTACAATGACTATTATCAAAGAAAAAGGAGCTAAAGATGGCAATAAACTTAGAAAAATTACATCTACCACATTTCCACATACCTGCATTAAAGGGAGGACAACCTTTTTTACTCTCCAATATGCTTTTTAAATTTCTTCCCTGCCAAAAAGACTATCCCCATTTTCTTGGGTACTCTAAGGTGGTTTATAGGTTCATCCATTAATGTTGACCAATACTTGCTAATAATTTCTTTCAAGCAATACGCATCCAGCGAGAAGGTGGTTATGAATTTAAGTAGAGGGGCCTCGATATTATTGACATTACTTTTGTTCATATTGTCACTTAACTGGTCCTGAACAACACCAATTGGGCTCACTATATCCGTATAAGGGATTACTTTAGCTCCATCTAAAACTGGTTTAAACCATCCAGTATTCCTCTTGTAAATAACCTCAGACATAATTTCGCCCACTAAAGTAACAGGGTAATCCCTATTAATAAACATATCCTTCAAGGTGTTACATTCAGCCATGAAATCTGTGTCAAGGCTAACCATTTTGGCAGCTCTCACCAATTGGCCCTTAACAACACCCTTTTTTACATAAAATGGTTGAGAGCTGCTGAAATGCAGGAATGAATTAGAGTAGGTCGGTTTACAAAAAAATCTGGGCCAAATATCTCTTGTGAGTTGCATCTTTTTTCACAAGAACATCTAAATAAGAAATAAATTCCATGTTAAAATCAAAAGTAAATTTCAAAAAGGATGTAGAAGTAGACATAAAATTCACAAGTGTTAAAGCTAAATCATACCCCCCCATCTAGGATGATAAAAATGTCATCCAAGAAATGGGTATACCATACCACTTTCTCTTTAAACAAATCCATATTTAAAAGGGTCTGCTTTTCCCACCATGCCATGATAAAATTTGCAAAGCTCCCCCCACATGGGGAGCCCATGCCTACGCCAGTTTTTTGAAGATAATATTCATCATTAAAAATAAGAAAATTATTAGATATAATGATGTCCAAAAGACATTCTATAAGGTCAATTTCCTCACTTGGTGCATCTTTATAAAACAATAATTCCCCTACCCAACTAATACTCAGGTTCTGCAGAATTACAGAATATAAATCCTTGACATCAATAGTTAATAAATGAAAGTTCTCATTGAAACATTACCCAGGGAAGCCAAAAAATCCCATAAATCACAACAGATCTGTTTTTCTGTGCTTAGATATCTTCTCAATTTCAAATCAATACATTTGGCACACACACATACATTGCACAGTTCCTCCCATCCACAGTAGAATTAAAGAGAGCATTTTCCAAGTCTTTATGAATTTTTGGCAATCTAAATATGATGGGGGTAACAGGAACAGTCATATTCAAGTAATTAAACAAATCAACATCAATCCTACCTTCAATGAATAGTTCATTGATAAGATACTTTATATTCAAAACAGCCCCATTAAACTCATTCAAGGATACTCTAACATAGGTGTCAGTATTCAAAATGTTCAAGAACCTCTTGTTATTTTCATAATTTCCACCCCCTTTGTCAGGTTTTAATACCCGAATACTTTGTGACCTCAACAGTTCCAATGCATTATACTCAGAACTGGTCACATTAGATTTAACAGGTGAGGCTAATTGTCTATTCAAGGCATACTTAATGTACTCAGAAGTGGTCATATTAGATTGAACAGTTATGGCTAATTGCCTATTCAGGGCATACCTAATGTCCACCTCACATAACTTCTAAAAAATAGATAAAACATTGTGAAGAGGTGCATTAAATGTGTTAGAAGTACTCAAATAATTTCTAAAAACAGTCATGTTACCAAAGAAAATGTTTAAGTTTAACTTATGCACCAGTAATTTTAAGTCAATTAGGGTTCTAGCCAAGTCCGCTCTCCACTTGCATATCTCAGTTCAAAACTTCAAATTTTGCACTTACTTTTATTCAGCTTGAGGTTATGTTGTGTCAGACTCTTCAGTAAATCAGAGAGACTTGCATTGTGCTGCTGTTCCTGTATAGACTGATACCATGCTCATACATCATCAGTTATGTTAACACCACGAGCAAGTCTCTCACTTACTAGAAATGATCTTCAAAAAACTTCAGGTACTTAGAAAATGCCAAATGGAAGTCCGTGAAATATATACCTTATCACAGGTGATTTAACACTGTGCAGCTTGGATCCTTGTTCATCAATAATTATTTGCCAAAATCCTTGGTTTGCATCATCCTCATAAAAAGATGTGTTTCTTGCAGACATCACCTGTTCAATCGTATGATGCTCTGTGGTGCTTTTGTTAAAACTTTATTATGATCTTGTTAAGATAAACAAATTTAATTTGGCATCATAAGAGTAGCTATAGTATCAGCCTATTCATTCAGTTCAATACGGTGATAATCATACTCATTTTGTTCAGCAATCTTTTCAAATTTTCATTGTTGTATGATGTGGTGGTAAAACTGAAAAAACTAAAAGATCTGTCTATATGCTCTGAACTCCCAGTAAACATCTCAAACTTTAAACAGATTGTCATAATGTTTAATGAAGCCATCAGACTGATTTTATCTTCTGACTCATATAGACACTATGCATTCACACTGTGAAATGTTTATGGTATAACATGTTTATGAGAAGTGTAATAACCTAGCCTGAAGGACCATTCATTATAGCATAGAGAAGGAAGGCATGATGAATTAAACATTGCATTTCTTAATCATACATTCCCACAAACATTCTTCCTGACCCATTGACTTTACATGATGACCAGAGAAAGTAAACACTTGTCACAACAACAACAACCTTGGTTTGCTCTCATGCTGACTAATTGTTTTGATTCTTTGAGCAGATGTTATTTTACATTTCATACTATGTGCAGTCTAAACACCACATATCAGATATTAATGTTAATAATTTGTTTCTAGGCTTTCATCCTATTTTTCTGGAACTATTTTTTCATGCTATTTCCACCAGATGTTAGGCATGTAAAATGCATTCCACTACTAGTATTAGTTTTTTGACATTCGTTTGATAATGTGTATTAGTGTGGTATATTATATTTTATAGTTTTTACAACTAAGTATACATTTTATTATTTTAATTGCAGATATATTCAGAATGAGTGCAATATTTCTAAAGGCTAAAGGTTACTGAAATTGAGCCCTACCATTTGTCACTCCTGAGCTGGCCAGTGTTCAAAATGTTGTCACTAAAAGATCGCCACCATTTTGTTCATGGTGATTAAACATGGAGGAAAATGTAAAAGTGATGTTGAGATTTCCTCTTCACTAAGTTTGTGTGATATCTGATTCGGTGTATAAATGTACATACACACACACACACAAACACACACACACACACACACACACACACACACACACACACACACACACACACACGGGTCTATATTATAAGCATGAAGATTCTTTTCTTCGAACACTTAAACGCCGATACGTAAATAGTGAAAGCTGGAAACCGTGAATGGCCACTTCTGCAAATTTTTTCCCCTGTGAAAAAATTTGCTTGACCATTATTGGGAATTGCCTTTTTCTCCAATGTAGAGCGATCTTGGAGTTGGCATATTTAGTTAGGGGGGTGTTAAAGTTTGTTTTTATGTTTACTGCCTATGAAAAAAATTCACGGAAGTGGACATTCGTGCTTTACAGCTTTCTCTCTTTACGTGTCAACCTTTATATGTTCGAAGAAAAGACTCTTCAAGCTTATAGCATAGAACCCCCCCACACACACGCACACACATATACACACACACACACACACACACACACACACACACACACACACACACACACACACACACACACACACACACACATATGCATACACATACTTGGAGGGTGCTTTGAATGCATGGTGAAATGCTGCCCCACTATGACTACACTGGAGTTTGCTGTCCTGTGAAAAGCAAATGCTTATGTGTTTTTCCATCACTGTATAACACACATACACACACACACACACACACACACACACACACACACACACACACACACACACACACACACACACAGATTTAGAGATGCAGGGGTATGACCTCATCTCAAGGGATACAGTGCAAAAAACAAATGCTTATGTGGTTTGCCACCTTAGGAATATCACTGTTTTAAGTAGCAAGCTCCATCTCATCTTCCACTGAGGTATCACTTGCTTGTAAAGCTGTGTTTTATATTGGACACAATTATTCATAGCAGACCCAACTGAAACAATTGTGAAGAATATGTTGAGGTTCATCATTAGTGTTAGCTGAGCAACAAGATGGAGTAATGTAAATATTGTAAAAAATTAAAAAGATGATAGTGCTTCTATATAATCATCTAAGTACATTCCCCTGTAGATGTCCCAAAGACACATATGAAGGAAAAAGTGGATCACTTCTTATCTCTCTTCAGTATTCAATCCCCATCCAGCATTTAGCTAGAGAACCATTCCATAGATGTTTGCTTAATTTGTTAAACAAGCATAATGGAAATGCATTTAAAATCCATAGTGTTAAGTGCCTTAGAAGAAATCCAAGAAAGTAGCATTACTGAATCATCCATTGTTGAATTCAGTATTGAATCACTCTTCCACTTAGGATGGAAAGGCACTAACTTAATAGTCCATTTGTATGCCGTACTGCATGTACTTGACCTGGATGTTATTAATAAAGGCATAAAGTTGTTCTAAAATATTCTTTGAGAATGTTGGCAACTGGGCATAATATGGCAATTGGTTAATGGTAAAAACTATATAATTTCCTTTACAAAGCAGGAATGCTTGATATTTATTTAGCACTTCATTGAATGATGCTGCATCTAAAAAGGTCAGTTAAATCAGCAACTTCAAGTTAAATTTGGAGTTTTTTATTAAGTTATCTGCTAATCATCTTAAATGTACAATCACTGAGTAGTTCCTCTTCCATATCTGATTATTTTAGAAGATTATTTGTCAGAGTATAATGGGAAAGTACCTTTAAAGTGGATTTTTTGAAGAGCAGCGCTATCATTTCAGCAGATAGGATGGGATGAGGCATGAATGTTGGACCTCAGTGCATTAGATCACAAATGCCCTTCCAGAAAAATGTGATTCAAATACTGCCTTTCTGAAGTCTACAGAAATAATACTGTTTCTCTTTTTGAGCAGGAGTTGCCATACCTGCAAGTTATTTTAAAGAGAATTAGATATGTTGAAGTTTGTCATTTAGGGTGCTTGATTTTTCCATGTTATCTTCCACTGAGGTATCATTTGCTTATAAGCTATGTAATTAACCCTGTAACTTTTCAGATGGCCTCTGAGCCAATAATACAAAGTAAATTATTTTTGAAAAAGTCTATGGGATCATCCTGGTAGCAGGTAGAAGAGACCAGCCCCTATTTTTGCTACAAATCAATGACTGATAAATGCCAAGCTGAAAGAAATCATACTTTGAGCATTTATATAATTTTATGTTCCTGTAGTTCTCCCATGTTATAACAATAAGCATATATTTACTTAACACTGCTGTTAGAGTTACTGCAGATTTAATACTGATCAGACCTCTCAACCAATCGGGGACAAATTTCAACAAAATCAGGGACAAGTCACGAAAAAATTAGGGAAATCAGGGACACTTTTAAAATATTAGTGCTATTAACTTGAAACATTGACAGAATCAGAGCATATGAATTAATACACATTTTCTGAAGTAAAATAAGTCTATAACTCTTAACTATTGTCATTATTCATTAAGTGTAATTCACCACCTTTCCTCCAAAAGTCACTAGTTTTAGGAGGGATTAAGAGGGACAGAGCTAAAATTTGAGTCAAAATCAGGGACATCCCTGAAAATCAGGGGCAGTTGAGAGGTATGATACTGATAGACAGAAATTCAGAAGACAAATGTGCACTGCATTTGCCATCAGCCTAGGAGAGCCCACTGAATGCAAGAGTCCCTTTTTGGGAGAAGACAGAAGCACTGGCTGGTGATGTGACTTGAGTTGCATAGAAGACAAACTGGCTGAGTGAGTGAGTGAATCAAACCTTGCATTATAGGAAGCAGCTCTGTAACAGCTTATAGTCTTTCTCATCAGCACAAAGTGCCAGATAAACCTGCTGTACCAAAACACAGTGAATTTCATATCTGCATGCTTGCAAAAAGCAAGCCAAGTTCCAAATATATTCATAGTGAGATTAAACTCATAGGCATCATACTGTCTAACTTACTCACATCCAGATAATAAATACAGTCTACAGAATAAAGAAACCAAGGATAATACTGAAAGAACACAGCTCATATGATGATGTTTCTGTTGAGTACAATTGATTCCTTCCTTTACACCATAACTACTCTGTGATACAGGAAGCAACAATTTACCCCCCAACATCACACATACACACACACACACACACATACACACACACACACACACACACACACACACACACACACACACACACACACACACACACACACACACACACACACATACACACACACACACACAAACACACACACAACCATCAATTACAGGCTCTTGTATGACTCTGTACACATCAGATGTTTAATTTAAATCAAATAAATAAACATGGAGATAAGTATTGACCTAGTATTGCAATGCAGCTCAGTGTTGTGAGAAACATGCAATACAACACATTTCCTCCCATGCCCTCCCAATATCTTTGAATAAGTACCAGAGGTGAATACTAAAATCAAGAAAATATTTCTAATATTGGCCTTACATACCTAGAAAGCTGCTAACACAGCAGGTTTTGCATTTGCAAGGGGTATGATATCTGAAATTCATGTTTGTCATTATTTAATAACTGCAACACTTTACCAGAAAGCCACAAATGTTATTTGAACAGAACACAAATATTAGAAAAAAGTCATGGATTGTTGAGAACTATCTCTGTGCATGTGCTTGCACACATAGACACACTCACTCACAAACATACATGCGTATATATACACACACACACACACACACACACACACACACACACACACACACACACACACATACACACACACACACACACACACACACACACACACACACTGGTTACAGCCACTTTAAGACTGTATTTATTTATTTATTTATTTATATTTGTTGGAGTGTCCAACTGGACGTAGGTCCATTTTCAGCGGAGGCCCGGGGAGAAAAGCTCCACAGGGAGCTGTACACCTCAGCTTGAGATTGGGAGTGAATGAAACAATTCTTAAGTAATGGCCTAAATATGTATCTTATATTGCTGTGTCAAAACCATAAAATGCAACCCATTGCAACTCACCTGTGTCTTTTCAATGTCTTAGCTCAAGCATCACAAACAGACACAAATCCAGTAACAGAGCTTAGAAGGCTAAGGATTTTCTGAACTTACAGACGTAAAAGGAAAATATTAACTGTTATTGGGGATTTAAACTCTAAACCTCCAGCATACCATGTCAGCATTACTGCTGCTCAATCAACAAAAGCATCTGGATAGTTGGTATTAAGTTTTAGCTTAAGAGCTTTTGTCTTTCAGCTAGAAAACTCCAGACACAAATGCAGAGAAGCTCTCTGTACAAGCTTTGCTTGAATCAGAAAAGTAAAAGAAAAAAATTAACTATTATTTGGGACTTGAACCCATTACCGTTTGCATATCATGCTGGCATCAATGCTGCTTGACCAGCAAGAGCTTCTAGCCAAATGGTATTGAGTTTTCCATTATGAGCTTTTTCCTTTCTAATAGGAAACTCTAACAAGGCTGGAGGTCTTGGTTTCTAGTCACAAATGAGAGCTGTTATCCTTTCACTTCCATGATTCTAGCAAAGCAAAGCAAAAGGCTAATATGCATGTGTGTGTGTGTGTGTGTGTGTGTGTGTGTGTGTGTGTGTGTGTGTGTGTGTATGTGTGTGTGTGTGTGTGTGTGTGCACATGCTGGGGAGGGTCACTTTACCAAGCATTTTCTGAAAGATATAAAATTTAAAACTTACATTCTTGTCATTATATAGTGACTGCAATCCACAGCAATTTGGCAAAAAGCCTCATGTTGTACACGTAACAGACCAAAGTACTTAACTGATTTGGTCAGAATTTTTGACAAACAAAAAAAAAAACAAATTGAGGGGGGGGGGCAGAGACCCAAAAGGAACAATTTTAAAATATTTTATTTTACCTTTTTGTTAACCAGGTAAAACCAATGGGCAAAGTGTACTTTTTCAAGGGTGACCTGGGAGCAGTGTCGGGCTAAGTGACTCACTTAAAGTAATGCAGGAGGGAAGTGGAGGTGAGGGATTTGATCCATTTGTTTTTGACCACAAGAATCAATTTAACATCTTGGAGTCTTAAATGTCAGACAACTCTAATTCACATAAAAAATTAACAGAGTAATATGTGTTGCATGAACATGCATTTTCTGAGCAACAAAAGCTATGGAACTATAATGACTAGTATTATTGACTGCCTTTTTTCTTCATTATTGACTGACTGTATTCCTCTGTGATTTACCATACAAAAAGTTAACAAGGGACATGGAATAAGCATAAGGGTAAATCAGAGACATTCTGCAAAGTGTGAAACAGGCACCAAAGTGCCTTGCTCTATCTTTGAGTTACGTGTTAAATTTACCACAAATTATTGTTTTCCAATAGAACAATGACAAAAGCTAAACTGGGAAAATAGAAACGTTTCTGAAGAGTAAATAGGACTGGAAAGAACGTAAACAAAGTTCTTCCATTGAATCAGAATTTGTGCTGAAAGGCAGCATACCAAAAGAGATGGGTGATACAGAATCTATCTAATTTTTCAAGCTTTTTTGAGACTCCATAAGAAACATTATGGTTCCTTGCATGATTTTTGTTTGATGAAAAGGAACTCACTATTAGTAACTTCAAGTAGAACCCTGAACATGAGATAGTTTGAGTAAAGAAAGCATTTAATAATTTGTCACAAGATCATTTCTGTGCCTGGCTCTGCAATGTACAATTTCACTGGCCTCTTGCAAAAGAGCCATTTGATCAAATACAAGCCTAGAATATTAAGGGTTCAGATATCAGTCTCTTATGCTGAGAAAAATAGGATTCTTGCTGGAGAATCTAAAATAAACAGTATATTGGAACTAGTACCATAAAATAAATCTGGCATTATTCCAGTTAAATGGTCTTCAACCAAACCCCAGTGCTAGATAATTCAGTTAATAGCCTCAGACATTCCAATAATGTGCATATATGTGTGTTGTGTGCTTGTAAGTAGTGTAGTGTGTGTGTGTTGTCTATCCTTATCTATAGGTAGATAGATAGATAGATAGATAGATAGATAGATAGATAGATAGATAGATAGATAGATAGATAAATATGCAAGTGTATCTGTATGAGATACATACTTTTCAACAAAATGTTAATTTGTCAAAAGGGAATCAAGCCAACATGTCTGACCGAAAATCAGCTTGTTGGATGTACTGCCTTTACCCTTCACAATACATGGTACAGTGGAGATCAGGGAATTTGCTGTTTCCCCAGTGCAGTCTTTAAGTTGAAATATGTCATTTTTTTTTCAAAAGAAAGCTGATTGACCAGAGGTGTTCAAGTGTTGTTGTTGAAAATTCTAAGTTTATAGTATATTTGGACATCATACTTTGGAGGTAGCTTTAGCCTACTACAACTTCCAGCCTAGCCAAACCAAATCAAGGCAATTTAAAAGTAGTACAATTCAGTACGAGATACTTTGATAATAAAGCTGCCCTTCCTAGAAGCTTTCTAGGCCCTAGAAAATATTCACATTTGAATCAACACTAAAACATGGTTCCACTGCTCTGACTACATACCCTCTCAAATAGGATCCAATTCCTATCACTCATTCAGGCCCTCGACTGAGAGAGCCTGTGTTTGAGGTGGAGGGTGTGTATATCTATATCTATATATATATATATATATATATATATATATATATGTGTGTGTATATATATATATATATATATATATATATATATTATACAATACAATAACAACCTAGAACTCTGCTGTGCCCTAAAAACTTTCAATGATATTCCATACTATATATTTGCAATCTAAGGAGCCCCTTCAGTAACACCAACTATACATGAGGCATTTGTAGCACAAGGCCTTTATTATTCAAACAAGCACTATTGTTCTTGGGGATTTCAACAACCCATCTACAAACTGGAAGACCTATGTTATGGATAATATGTATGCACAACATTTCATAAAATTTAATCTGTGCTAACTCATTGGATCAGATAGAGCAGACTCTAACAGGGATTCAGATATGCTTGTCCTGGTTATCACTAACATAGTACCCTTATGCTGTATACCTAGAGTTGCCCCATTACTGGTCAGATCTTTCCACACTTCAATGGCCTTTACTATTTGGACTCAAGCCAGTTTACTGACAAACCCATCTTTTTATAGGATTTCTTTTTCAGGAAAACTATTTGCAGTTCAAAAGCCCCCATCACTTTGAGGACTCAGTAGCAAACACAACAAAATGTTATAATTACCTCAAGAGCTGCACTGTGACTTCATTTCTGATCCAACACAAACTTAGGAAGAAAAGTCTATACCAGAATCCTGGTATTAATAAACTATGTAACAAAAGCAAAAAAAAAATTCTCCTTACCCTTAGGGGCAGACTGAAAACTCCGTGTTAAAAAAGTGAACCTCAAAAAACAGAAATTAAATGAAACCTACTAGAGCTAACTATGAATGGAAAATCACCACCACAAGCACAGACAAGCATAAGTTCTTCAAGCATGTTAGAAGCCTTAGAAATAACACCGAGCACTGTACATAGCTGATACATAACAACATCATTTGTTCAGCTGAGGATGTAACCATCATATCAGAAGATAAATTTAGCTCACATTTTCCCTCTAGCTTCCACCCAATGACTGTGTCCAAACAAGTCCTAAACACCATCTTAGAAGTAAAAAAGAAAAAAAACAATAGCTTTCTGGGGCACATGTGGATAGCAAAAGGCGGTAAAGGGTAAAAAGTCTAGAGGGGCTCAGTCAAGAATTCCTGAATCTTATTCTATGTTCTACTGAAATGCTGGCACAGCAGAAAGGCCCGGAAACAGTTTGTGTAGCATGTCAGTATCATATTGCTATACTTAAGTTCTGTTTTTCCTGATCTTCGATTTAAGAGCTGAGAGAGCATTTATCTGTAGTAAGACAATTGATACAAATGTTCCAATTGGCTTTCTAAAGTAAAAACTGAAGTTTTGTTTTTCCTTTTCACACAATGAGCATAGGGCTGCTGCAGAGGATGGTGTATCAGTTGACTTTCTACAGTAAGCTAAAGTCTAATTAATTAATTTATTTATTTACTTTTGTGGTTTTCACTCAAAGAGTGGAAGGCAGCGTTCATTTATCTGCTGTAATTGGAAATGCACAAATCAGCTATCTACAATCAGCCATATCCCTTTATTTTTATAAAGGCATATTACTGTTGAAATGACATCCTGACCCCGTGTATACAAAAATTCTAAAAAGGGGTTATGGATGGTTGGATTGATGGATGAATTAACCACAATATTTTACATCATCAGTACTTTCAGCATTTCTGCCTCTCTTACTATGAACTACCATAGCAATAACCCACGCCTGGGTGTGGGTAGTGCTGGATTTACCCACGGTTGGTGTGGTTTGGTCACGAGGGCGATATTTACGGTATGTCATAGTGTTTAACGTATGATCCCTGTTCCTGGTAATAGTGGCATCCAAAAAATTGATGGTTTCAAAATCGAATGTTACCATAAATTCAATTCCCCAGATGTTATGATTAAGGTATTCCATAAATTCCTGCAAATACCTGACATCTGCCCGCCACACCATCCAACAATCATCCAAGTATCTACGCCATATATCAATTTCCACAAGATAGATGTTGTGTAGTGGATCATAGATCATGCATTCCTCAAAGAATGCCATGAACAGATCAGCATATATTGGAGCAAAGGATGCTCCCATAGCCGTACCCTGAAGCTGCCAGTAACATTGCCCTTGGAAATAAAAAACATTTTTGTTCAGAACATGTTCAGTCATGCAAATAAGCAAAGTGTTAAACCCTGGGGAATATAGGGCAGCCCTATCCAACCAATACTATAAGGCCTGTAATCCTGCCCAGTGTGGAATGCTGGTATATAAAGCCTTGACATCTAATGAACACATGATCCACCCTGGCTCTAGTTGGGTATCCTGAATGATCTGTAAAAATTGTGTCATATCTTGCAATCTTGCCCTAACAAAACTCAACAGTGGTTTAAGATATTGAGTAAGAAATGCAGGTAATGGTTCTGTCAAGGAGCCAATGCCTGAGACTATTGGTCTACCTGGAGGATTGGTGATGGATTTATGTATTTTAGGAAGTAAATAAAGAATTTGTTTCTGGGGATCTTTGACAGTAAGATGTATAACACAATTTTTACTGATAATGCCTTCTTCCTGGGCTAGATTCAGGAATTAATCTATTTCCTTCTTAAAGTTATCAGTAGGATCGATAGCCATGTTCATATAACATCTAGTGTCGGATAGTTGTGATCTGCCCTCATTCAATAGGAACTCATATTCATAACCACCACCGCACCACCCTTATCTGCAGGTAAAATAGCGATATTATGATTGCTGCGTAACTGTTGCAAGGCTGTAATTTCATGCGGTGATAGATTATGTCCCAGTATGTTATATTCCTTATGTTGGAAATGTAAATCCCTGAGTACTGGTTGCATGAAAATAGAAACATGTTTGTTTATCGGTGGCTGAAAATCTGATTTGTTAAATCTAAAATCATTAGATCTTTGAGGCTCCCTGTCAGCAAAAAACAATTTCAAATTAAGATTAAGACAGAATCTCATGACATCAGAAACAATATGATACTCGTTGCAAAAAAACCCAGGTACAAAACCTAGTTGTTTATTCAATAGTTCCTGTTGTTGTTGAGACAAAGTTACATTGGACAGATTTAAAACATTCGCATAATGATTATTGCCTATGTTAGGAAATTCTGAATCAGTCCTTCCAGGGAATTGGGTACTGTGGCCGTGTTTATGTTTGCGTCCCCCCCAATGCCTGGGGCCATATCTAAAGGGATAGTCCTGTTGGATTTCTACCGATGTGGTGATTCCTTGTTGCCTGTGCTATGATTATCGGTACATGAGGAATCCTTCTCTGATGTGCTAGTGCTGGGTTTCTCTCTATTTCTGAGAATAGACCTCGGTCTCTTTTTAGGATGAGTTGGTGTAGATCCGGGACTGACACCCATAAATCTGACTGTCCTTTGGGACTCAAAAGGGCGCCCCTTCTGATAATCCAAATAATCCCTATTAAACTTTTTAATCTTCCTTTCCTTGGTTATTTTCTCATGGTTTGTGAGCTCTTGTGACAATTTCTTAATGCAGTCCTGAAATACAGGATGAGACTCAAATGTTTTACAATCCGAACACATTGTTCTAACCTCCTGAAGGTTAGTATCCACCATTCTTTCATAATACTGTGCCAATATATTAACAAATAACATGGACCTTTTCTGCAAAGCTTCATTCCATTCATTAAGTAATCTATCCTCTGGTCGGCCGACCAGTGGTTGTAACTGAATCCTAAGGCCCCTAGGGGCAATATTTTGGCTTTGATAGGCACGAAATAATCTCAAATGCCAAATATTAGATCTGAGATTTTTAAGTCCCTTAGTGATAGAATTAAAAGCCAATTCACAATCCATGTCCGATTGTTGTCCAGACCCATTGAGATCGTTGCCTGGTGAGGAATGGATGCCAAACACCCTAATGTCCTCCCGATTGGCACACAATCCCGAGAGAATATTTTCTAAATCCATGCTGTTAATATGGGGTGGATGCAGATAATGAAATTGCAAGGGCTGCAAAACCCAAAAAAAATTAACCAAGGTAGGGTATAAATAGATGAATGCAAAGCTTGTGTAGCAAAATTATGGATATCAGACCGGGTATGATATAATAGTTCAGTATGAACTTATTACAAAATAACTTCAAATATAGAAAATAAAGAGAAACCCCAATACAGCAATAAAAAATACCAAAAATTGCAGAATAGCTGCAAACCTTGGGCAAAAACAAGATCAATGATAAATAATGGTGCAAGCCATAAAAGTACTGGCAAATATAATTCCCACCACTGAATAACCCAAGGTCAAAAGACCAAATAATCAAAAATTAAGTGAGAGGCAAAAAAGGGCTGCACCACCCTTATATAAAGACAACACCTGAAAGATGAGATGCCACCTGAAATGACTACCTAAATTTGAATGGCCAAAGACATATAAAGATCATATATTTAGTAGGAAAAAATAAATATATATCTCCAAACTAGTTGTCTTAAAACCTGCACAAAAAATGTACTGGTTGAAAACTTGGCGTGACAAAGGTGTTTGTATACTGACCCAAAATAGTCTAATGCCTGATATGGCAAAAACCCCAACGAAGGCAATGATAATACTTTTGGACCCGAACAAAAGTCCTGTAGGCCCGCAAACACAAGTATGCCAAATCTCCCAAAACAATTAGACAAGTGAGAACATGAAAGACTGTCCCAATTCTGATGAGCTTCCACGTCTAACCATATTAGATAAATATACCTGGTAGAGATATTAAACACTAGCAACAACCAGCCCAAAGTCACCGACCTAAAGGCGACTGTAGGTATGCATATGGTATATGACACAATAAGATCAAACACAGAAATACTTTATTACAATACAAGACACAAGTGAGTGACTCTCTGGATTCTACCATTAGGTTTGTTACCACTTATGTCAGAAATTGTAATGCTATTAAGGGCATTGTTAATAGACATTGGAATATTCTTATGGCCAATGATTTTTTGAGGTCTATTCTAGGTCAACAATGTCAGTTCACATATAGAAGAGGCAAAACCCTGGGTTCTATGTTTTCTCACTTTATACATATTGAAAGTGGGGGAGCCATATATAAACAATTGATCATGTCTGGGGATGAATTATTGGGTACATTCCCCTGTGGTCATTGTGGCTCCTGTAAACAGGTCATCAAACTAAAACAATTCACTAGTCACAATACCAGCAGGGTGTATGATTGTAAAATTTTTGGCAATTGCAGCAGTAGCTGGGTGGTTTATCTGGCCACCTGTCGGTGCCAGGCCTTTTATGTGGGCCAGACTTCTAGACCACACAGAACATGTATTAATGAACATAGATCTGATATCAAGACCAAAAAAGAAACCAATGCTCTATATCATCATACATTGAAACATCCTGATGCACAATTTTCTTTTATGATTATTGACAGGATTATTGGTGATCGTAGTAACCCTCAAGGATGGCATAATATACTCAATCATAAAGAAAAATATTGGATCATCACATTGGGTGCGTTATTTCCACCAGGACTCAATGACCATTTATAACCACAATTTTTATGAAGAATGGAACACTTACATTATTCTGAACATCAGAAGTACTATCTGGACCTTTTTATAGTGCTTGTTTTCATTTGGTATATGCACATTGATAATACCATATTTTTAGTATGCATGTTCTGCTGATTCTATTCAACTGGGATGTTCATTGTTCTCTCAGGTTTATTTAATATATAATGAGACATAATCATTTATTATTTCTATTTCTGGGCATTAGTAGGTGCCTTTCAAGACTTTGCATAGTTTAATATTCTGGTCAGTTTTTTATGCATGCTGTCATGTTTGTTCTATATTATATTTTATTGATCTTGTATATGTATTACTGCTTTCATCTATTTTTCTCATTCATTATTGTTGGTTCATGTATATTTAATTACTGCTACTAGTGGGAATATACCACAGATTTCATTTGTCAGGGATGTCTATAAATATTTATGATCTTCTAGTTTTGTATATCTATGTATTTTTACACTGAAGAAGGCATTTTTTTTGCTGAAACTGGTCTGTTTAATACAGTTAGTATCTATAGTACCAATTTTTTTGGTGCTTTTTTATTTCACTTTGATACACATTTAATGCTGGCCACAAGTTGTTTCTCTTGTGTTTTTTTGGCCGTGCAGATACCTACATGCATAGCATCAAGTTTGACAGTGTCTAAACAGCAACAGAGATCTTGCGTTGTCCGTTGCTGTAAAAAAAGACCTATACTAATGGAAAAAGTCCGGGCGACCGGACCTTTTTCTATTAGTATAAGTCTGATTTACAACGTTTTGGAATATTAATGGGGGTTGTTGTATAATTCATTATAGAAATTGTGTCACCTGCAGAACTAGACCCTTACCCAACAGCTGTGCTATTTACTGCATTCTTGAAAGAGAACATGCCTATTAGAATCTAAAGTTACTCACCCCGGGATTCATGAACCCTGCACCAGGCGCACGCATGGCGTAGGCGCCACAACGCCAGACATGGCCGCCGAGCGATTCAGGTCCGATCCAAACCCACGTGCATCAGTTGCGTACACCGGAGTTGCGCCGCCTCCGGCGTAGGTATGTTAAATACCCCATGTGCGGTGTTGCACCATGCAAATGAAGGCAAGTAGCGATTCACGAAGTGGCGCGGGCGTAGCATAACAGCACGGCAATGTAAACCAAAAAAAAACGGTTTACATATATCCAAACATGACATAGGAGTAACGGAAGGCTGCCAACATCATGTGTCATAGTGGTGCAACATGGCAATGTGGAAAGAAACCGAGAATGTCAAAGGAAAACCTGCAGAAAATGTAAATAACGACATAAATGGCATGTACGCAAAAACCACAGCAGAACCCCAGGACATGTCCGCGGAAGGTGAGGAACAATGAAGTAATATGACAATGCCATAAAAGAGCAGTATAAGACACATCAGCATCACAGACACAATACACCATAGTATGAATGGAAAGCCACAACCACAGCCCAAGGGTTGCCAAGGAGTGGCGTTGGTGTCTGGCGCCGTAACCATGTATTAGTAGTCAATGCCATGCAAATGAGGCAGATAATACTGAATCGCAAAACCCCCGCCGGCGTAAGGCTGCACCAAACGGCGCAGCGGTAAAACACCGAGGAGTGGCCTAGAGGGAACACCTGTCAATCGCAGAGGGGTGTGCCGCTGTAGGAGGAAGCACATTGGAGCCCAGCAAACCTGGGCTGTACAATGCACATCACAGCATCAGGACCGGCGTGTGAGGAAATAGATGAGCTGAGAGTATACAATGCGCGCACAGATGCATGTGCACGAGGATGACTACGTTCCCCAAACCAGTCATGTGACGGCCGCCCCGTCAACAACCATGGATACAGGAAGGTGATGCGGAGAATATGAGGAAATGCGGAAGCAGTGTAATTGGAGTCGTAATGAGCAATTAACACCAATCAACCGACGGAGGGCAATCGGCGGCAGCTGACAACTCTGCATGCAGAAATCTGCAAACGGGAAAAGGGAGGAATATGAATGCAAAGAAAGTAGTGGATGTTGCAGAAATGCAAAGAGCGAAGAACCGATACAGCACAGCCAAGGAGAGAGTTATCATAACGGCGGCAGACAAAATGCATGACATGTCATGTGCCTGCAGGATGCACTCCGTAAATAGTAGGTGCAACGTGCAGAAACAGTAAAGTAAGGTGTAAAGCTAAACCAATGCAGGCAAGTGTAATGTAACACCAAAGGCAACAGCGTTGCAGTGCCAACGGTAAAACACGGTAGATAACCCACAGATACGGCAGCAGAGACACACCCAATGACATCACCGGGTGTACAGCACAACACTATAAAGTGGGAATGCACACAACACACAGCGTGAATTCCCAAACGCTGCGCCTTACGGTGTAAACACACGGGGAACTTTTAAAATGTATATGTTGGGTGCTGCCGTGGCCGTGATGTATCAGCATGTGTTAGAGACAGACGGAGTTGCGAAGGAGGGTGCCGACAACTACCGGAGGCCTCAGAGGAGAAGGAGAGTGTTCAGACCAAGGGTGACCTACCAGGGGCTGCAAGACCTGGAGATAGTAGAGCGTTACAGGGTGGACAGGGACACGTTACAGCAAATAGTGGAGCTGTGCCGGCCAAGCCTGAGAACAAGAGACAACAGAGGGGAGCCCATCCCAGTGGACACAAAGGTATGTGTAAGCTTGCGAATACTGGCAACAGGTACCTTTCAAAGGCCAACCGGGGATATAATAGGCATCTCACAGGCATCAGCATCCAGGGTACTACACCAGTTTCTGGATGCCATGTTACGACATGCCCATGAGTATATATACTTCCCCAGATCTCAGGAGGAGTTGGCTAGCAATATGCGCCACTTCCACCGTGTGGCACAATACCCGGAGGTACTGGGTGCGATAGACTGTACGCACATAGAAATCAAGTCACCACCCGGTGAGCAGGGTAGACGCTACATAAACCGCAAGGGATTCCCCTCCATCAATTGCCAGGTTGTATGAAATGCGCAGGGCATTATCATGGATGTGTGTGCTGGCAGCCCCGGAAGCTACCACGACTCCCATATCTGGCATGCCTCACAGCTGTATCAGGTATTCGCCAGGGGGGACATCACACAAGGTCACCTTGTGGGGGATGCTGGCTACGCATTGGAGCCGTGGATGATCACACCCATCAGAAATGCACACACACACACATGCAAGAACGCCATAATGAGGCACACGCACAAACCAGAATAATCATAGAGCGTGTGTTTGGGATGTTGAAATCATGGTTCCGGTGCTTGGATACATCTGGTGGAGCCTTGCAGTACTCTCCAGGCACATGTGCCCACATATTCATAGTATGTGCTATGCTACATAATATGATCCTGCGGAAACAGCTGCCACAGGGACATAATGGTGTAGGGCCACCAAGCCCGCCACAACTGCCAAGGCAAGCACAGGCACAGGGCGTTCAGCACCATGAACACACTGTGCCAGCCCCAGTAGGCAGACGGAGGCGTACCCAATATGCCTATGCCTTGGCAAAGAGGGAACGTATAGCACATACTCTGACAGCGTAGGCCCCATGGGCTGACACCTCCCTACCTGCGTACACAGTGAAATGGACAGCACACAAACATGTCCGCCCGTAATGTGTACTGTATGAGTGGTCCCATGTGTGACTTCAACATAGGTAGCACCCAAACACTGCACAACCAACAGCCAGTGGAGCATGGAACACCAACACCTCAACCGCACGTGGGTCCGACAGCAGACGGCGTAGCCGTATGCTGCCACGTTCGGCGCAAGGTGTCTACATATGTACATATGTGCATACACAAATATGGATATAGATATCATTACACACGTAGAAATATATGTACACATACACAGATATAAAGTACAACAAGTTCAACAGGGAATCACAGGGATGCAAGGTTACAGATGCAGTAAGATTCGAACTCTCAACATAGTAAACATACTGAACGACAACCCGACTATCCGGGAGGGTAGACAGAGCAGGGAACGCCACCCATGGAAAGGTCAACCCACCTAAATGCATATTCGTCATTCGGGATGATCGCCAGGCCACGATACAGTAACAGGACATGTGCGTGTAATATTCTGAGGATATGAGGGCGGAGGTAGACACCGCCGCCGGTGACGTGTTCAACGTAGGTACTGTGTGCAACCGTCCCTGCGAAAGCGGCAGTATGTCTATGTGTGAGGTGAGGGTGTCGTGTGTTCCGCTGTGCCAGTGTAATGTGTGTGACACTATAAAATGTGTATGTAGGTGGCATGTGACAGGCGGAGTGGAATAACATGTGTAGGCATACAGTATAGGAACCACAGGCGTATGTATAGCAGTACCCACAAAGTAGTACTGAGAGCTCCTCACTGGCTAGGCGCGTGGCGACGTAAAACAATGCAAATCGAAAATGTCCCAGAATGTACCACAGGAGTATAGCCAACATGACATGCAAAGGACGCATGTACAAACCATCACCGTATGTATGGCGCCGACATGTTAATTCCAATACGATATATCGGCAACGTTACGCAGCAATAGTTATGTACCGCAGAAATACGCATGTGCTACCCCGGCACCGATCGTGGACACGTATCGTCCCGTAAACACCGCTGTGTGTTCTACGAGTGTTAAACAAGCAATCGCCACCCGAATAGGTGGCAACCGGTAGCATACAGGCCGTCCCAACTACAGGACCACAATGACCGTAAATATCCATGACAAAATGCCAAGGGATAGTTGGCACCTACGAACAGCTGCAGATATACTACCGATGTGACAGAGGAATACATGCAGGAAGCACACAAGCAGGCGGTACCGACAGCAGACGACATCAACAAAACCTACACTCCTAGAACAACGGACAGGTAACTTGTAACTCCCCAGGCAGGGATGGAGCACACACAGAAGCATACCGTGTATGTACAAATGCAAGGCCCACAACCCGTACCCATCACCCACAGCCGCCGATATACCCCATCGCACATATCAAAGGGATACAATCCGAAATAGCAGCACAAACATACAGGCAGTTAATGACAGCGGCATACCCGCAACATCCGCGTGGGAACCACTATCAGCAGCGGATGCATACCTGCATCCGTTGTGTACAGGAATACAAGAGCTATGTTACACATCAGAATGCAAAACGCCATCGACAGACGCCAGCAGGACACGGACACCCACATGTGGAACATAATACCATACCCAACACACACAATCCAAGGCTAACACCACAGCCAAATGTACCTGACGCGACACATAGCGGTTGTAGTCACACATAATATAACACAATACATACCATCCCCACGAAGGTAGTGCAGATAACCAACGCCCAGACGATGAATGAACCATGGCCTAGTTCCGACGAGTACCGTACGAATGGAGGAGATGCACAGGTGATATGCGCATAAGTACACACCGAGGAACAGCTATTGGTGAGATGAACCCACATGCCGCAGGTGACGACGGATATAAGGAAGACTCCCAGGATAGTCAAACTGTATGTTCATACCGAACAAAGACGTTATTCCTACAAGAGCCGATCACTTGTCAGTAGTGAGACACAAACGGAATACGGAAAGCAATACAGGAAAGGTATGTAGAACCCACGAGATGTACTGGTGTGTAACGCATGATATGTATGACGAATCGGCACTGTATGTGAACGGTGTTTGTCAGTAAAGATACCTGTCCATAAAGGAGAGAGTGGTGAAAGGTGGTTATGTAGTGTTAACCTGCTGAGTATACCAACCACTGTGGACACCGTGTGCACAGCAGTGGGACATCATGTACACAGCTGGGATAGGCCAAGGTGTGCCATCGTGATTTAAAACACAGAACAATGCCACCACCTACGCTGATGCTGGCAGTGGATGTCCAACAATGAAGTGCCACAGCAGGGGATAGGACATGTATGTATAGTGTCACAGCACACATGTGTATGGGCAGATATTGTCGATGTCATACGTAATGTGTGCACGATGTGCACGTATGCCTCGCAGTAGGGGTGACCATGTCAAGTATGTATAATGTAAAGCTATCATGATGGATACGTTCAGACATTATACACAGTATCACAGGCATAGCATGCATGATGGACGTATGGCCTAGTGTTATGTACATTAACAGGATATGTATGGCCTGCAGATATGGGACAGAGCAGTAGCAGAATAGCCACCCAAAATGGAAGGAACATCAAGTAACCATGTCCAAGCTATCTGTAGCAGGTGCAATGTGTGCAACAATGATGTCTGGCAGGTCCATGTGTAAACACATGTGCAATGTACACAGTCGTGCCACCCCCCCATGGTACTGTCCACTGGACAGCAAAGGTGGATGTCAACTGCATGTCTACACAGTACTGCTGTTGTGGTGGTCCCATGTGTATGTGTCACCCTATCAGCAAGGGAGCTATCACATGACCAGTGCCACAGTGTGTCCCTGTGGGATGTGCACAGGACCTATGTTCTACAGCATGGTGTGTGTCTAGTCTGTGTAGGTAAACAGAAGCCCAGGCTAAGCAATGTGGCTTGTATGCACATATGCATGACTGCTTCATTCACCCTCCCCACTGCAAATGCCATGTAGGAGTACTACATGCATCAGTAATGCGGAGGACATGGCCCATGGCAGAGTACATGACACCACTGTGTAAGTGGTATGCAGATGAGTACAGATGTGTTCCCCATCTGTCATCTGCATATGTAAACTGTCTGAGCCTGGTATACATCGCGGCATGACTATACTGTGACATGGAAAGTTGTAGCCATTGTGGAAGGCACACCACGAATGTGTTATAGTAACCCTGCCCATGTGTAGATGTGTGTATGGCACAAGTACAAAGGCTACCAATGTCCCAGCAACACACATAGTCCAGATATGTGTGGCCCTGCAGATGTGTACCCACGCCACAGTGGAATATGGCAACCACAGCACCATGTGGGGCATGTGTGTGTACAGCAACCATGTACAATGTGATATGCATGTATAGGGACAGTATCCACGTGATACCCAGTGGATGACTGTCGCTATGCAAAGGTGATGTGTATGCACCATCCATGATGTATCTGACACAATGACATCTACACGATATATCTGCCACACCGACACCTGCATGGATGTTAGCAGTATGAGCTGCTGGAGCTAGAATGCTGCCAGGTATGTAGATGTGGGACATGTAGACATGGACATTACTCCGTGACAGCATGTTGTGTATGTAAGCAAATAGTGAACATGAGGGGACACATGACTGAGGACTGTGTAATGCCACATGTACCTTACATGTCGTAGGTAGCATGATATGCTTGCACCACTGTGTGACCTGTCCAGGAGTCACATAGCCTAACATCTTGAGACACAGGGTATGATGTGATGGTGGATGTGTACATTGCCAATACCAGAATGTGGAATGGTGCTGAAGGGCAATGTGGGGATAGTGTCTGATCTGTTACCCTCTGTACTACACCAACCACCCATGCAATGGTATGACAGGTGGCCATCATGTGGATGTTGTGTGCTGTGGCACACAGACGCCCAACAAGGGTGCCAGTAAAGGCATGGAAGTCGTCAATGAGTGTGTGAAGCATGTATGTGAGGATGTGCCCCAGTGCCATACCGAATGGTGCAGTCATGTCTGTATGAATGCAGTCCCACACGTGCAATGCACTACCACCCATGTGTAGTGTGATAGATGCGGTGGTGTGGTGGTCAAGGTACACAACGTCCATGAATGGGCTAGCAGTTAATTCAGTGGGCTGCTGCAGAGACACATAACAGCCAGTTTGGCGGGATATAACAGCTATGGAGATTGGAGGTGACATTGGGACAGTGTCCGAGGACATAATGTGTGCATGGCAGTACCATGTATGTGTCCACAGGGACAATGCGATGTCCATGTATGGATTGGAACCCTGTAGTGAATGAGAGTGTATATTATTGGTAGGTAACCCATTGGCTGGCATGTTGCCAACAACATATCTGTCAGCAATGCCTGGGTGACTGTCGTATGCTACATTGAATGTGGATGTAGCCAAACAACACAGACATACCACCACACTGCATGAGGGCCCACACTGCAAAGCATGGTGGTCATGTGTAGGTAGCTAGCTGTGGAGTATGTGATGGACCACGAGGACACACCATGATTGTCAAGTGATGCACCACACACATTTGAACATACCCACCGTGCAACAGCCTGCACATGCGCCCATACAGCACATGTTCATGGAACATGCATACCACCGTGGTGTCTGTGAAAAGGCCAGTACCACCATGTCTCTGTGTGGAATAGCATGGTCCCTACCAGTGCGTACATGTAGCGGAAGTGCATTGTGATATGTGTCAGCATAGTCATGTATACTGTCCGTCTGCCGGGGTGCCATGCCATTAACTACCCCTGTCAGCAGATGTTGGTAGTACCGGCTGTTGAGCACATGTACCATGTATGCTGCAATGGGTGTGTGTCCAGGGTGTGGCTAGCAGGGCAAAGCATATATGTCCATCAACCAGAGGGGATGTCTGTAGGTATAGCACACAGACACATGGAGGTATGGTGCATGCCAAGGGTAGTGTAGGTATGGTATGTCTTGTTTAATGTGTCACCCAGCTATGTGTAGTGCATGGCCAAGCATGTGTGGGTACATGGGAGTCCATACTAGGGAAGTGCGTGTTGCTGTCAGCACATGGCAGTAGCAACTGTCCGAGGTGCAATGTACAGTATGATAACACAGCCAGCATGTAACCTGTGGTGTACAGTGTATTCACCGTCACGTGTCACAATGTGTCTAGCGGTCACAAACATGGGTATCCGAACATGGAGTACCTATGATGCATTTGTCTTAGAAAAACATACAGTATGTGTGTACATCACTGTGTGATGTGGGATCCACTCACCTGTGTGTGTTGCAGTCCAGGTATGTGCCTGGGAGGTATGATCTGTGTACAATCTGGACTGGCAGGTGTGCTCTGTAGAGCATGGAGGCAGGTCCCAGGCACTGCAGATTAATGTCAGGCATGCCTTACTGTGTGTGCAGTGCATGTGTACAGCACAGTGGGGGGTGCAAGCATTGTCACACATCACTGCATGCCGTGCCTGCCTGTGACAGCCCTGCTGGCGACAGATATGTGACACTGCTGCAGAGGCAGCATAGCATGTGAAGATGGACATGTGGGCCCCACACCCTAGGCAGATGTCTGCAGGTCATGTGTGCCACAGTACTGTGGTCGACCATGACTGTCATACTGGATCAATACCACATGCCTGCATAAGTACAGTATGATCATAGTCAACAGTCGCAGTGACAGAGTAGGCAAATGTACAGTATCTCTGTGTGCAGACCACTGCCTACTGTACACACGGCTAGACACACACCCAGAGGGTGAATACACCATTGAGCCATCAGATGTCCCATTTCACGTAGCCTGTACAATGTCATCACAGGGTGGTCACAATAGCATGTGGTAAGACAGACATGTTGTGCCAGGTGATGTGTCATGTGTGCATATGTTGACTTGCACAGCCGTTCACATGTCTGCAACATACCGGTGCATGATGCATACTGTTACATGATGTGTGTAACTGCACTGTGACACACAACAGGGACATCTGACACAGGTGTGTTGTGAATGGTGTAACCCATGTTCACACAGGATACACACTGCTGCTGTTGGCAGCCATGCTGGTGGCTACCAGTGGTGCATGCAGTGGTCATACAGACATACTGCATACAGTGTTCATGCAGGGATGTCCATCCTTGTGGATGATGTGTTGCTATGT
>NC_056739.1:360893799-361006299 GCF_019279795.1 Protopterus annectens
TACATTTTTGTAATATCTCAATAATGCTATTGTATCTTCCATACATTGCTGCTGGGTAGGGGCCGCAAGCAGAATATCATCCACATAAAGTAGAACTTGACTGGCCCCGGGTGGAGTAAACACCGGAATGTAGCTAGCCATCTCCTGTGGGAATATTGTTGTACTTTCACAGTATCCCTGCGATAGCCGGGTATGGCTGTATCTGTTACCCTGAATGTAAATGCAAAGCAATACGGACTATCTGGATGTATAGTATTGCAAAGGAAGCATAGCTTATATGTACCACGGTAAGATACTTCTGTGGCGTGTTCATAGCATTCAATATTGTGTGTGGGTCTGGCACCATCGGTACCCTAGCTATTATTACATGATTTACAGCTTGTAAATCCTGTACCATCCGCCATTCCCCCTTTGTTTTCCGATCAGAAGATACAGGGATATTGCATGGTGAATAGCGATTACTTTGTAGATGGGGAATTCCCTCTGTGACTTTACAGATATCTTCTGGTGTCCACGGTCTATACACTAAGGGAGTTGGGTCCTGGCCTTCCTGTCCTGCATGAGGGTTCGGTACTTCAATTAATTGACAGATATCCTCACTCTGTTCTAGTGACTGTCTTCTTACTCGAGTGTCCCAAGGTATGTTACGAGTTCGGGATGTGGTTTCAATAGCTTCTGTTACATTTGGTCGTTGTGATACCTCTGTTGCCACAGGATAATGTGTGGGGACTAGCCTGCCCTCCCGCTTCATATCCTGGATGTGGTATCGGAGGTGGTAGGGGGTGGGGGGGCTGTTGCTACTACTGTATTATGATCTTCTCTGTGTACGTATGATGCTTTCGCATTTGTAGTGTTCTGTTCCCTTCGGTTCACTACCTCAATCCACCTATGTGCTTGACGGATACCCAATTGTCGCTGTTTTGTCGCCTGCACATCTTAGGGCTGCCACCTTTTCAAATGCACAATGTGGGACATTAGTGTTTGGAACGTGTAATTTGCCAGGAAAAAACATACCCACGGCCAGTACATAGGACAGGAATTCACTTTTTGCCAGGAGAGCTACCGATTCTTGTAGCATTTCAGTTGCTTATTCTGTTTATTATGATATTTTGTTGTTCCAGATACAAAATTACTGTTTTATGCTACCATTTGAAAAGATATCTGAGAAATCTTTGTCCTGAGATATCAGGACATTTGCCATTTGTTCGGTTTGTTTGCAGGACACAACTGGCCAAAGAGGGACTGTCCCTCACAGGGTGGGACAAGTGGTTACCCTAGAACATCTGCATCACATTTTCAGAGATTCCAATGTTTCAGTAACGATATTTTGTCTAATATACCATCAATGTCATAATTATTACCCCATTTTGCAGAATATCTCACATTATGTGCTCTCTGCGATTGCATATACTTCACGTCACCCGTCAAACGCGGATCACATGATCTGTTTGTGCACTAATCTCCCATATCCTCTACACGACTGTTACGTACCCTTCTCTCGTACCATGTGGTATCTCCTTCCCTGTATCCACTGTAGTGTCTACAATGACTATTTACTCTACTCTGTGTTCCCCGATCTATGTCCAGATTTAACACTATTTGGATTGGTCTTCGACCTGCTATCACAACTGTTAACAGAAATACAATGTAGTCTGGTCCCTGATCTACAATAGACACAAAGAGGCAAACCCTCCTTACCTGAGCCTCCTGTTTATGACTGCACGTTTTCTTCTTGGGATCCAGTTTTCCGCTTTTCAGCCACAGATCAGACAGTGGACAGCCTCTTTACACACAACAATTCAGTCGGAGGTCTTTTCATTCAAGAAGAACCATTTAGGCAAATTCTCCTGCAGATGTCTAACCACCCATGCACTCTGACCTGTAGCTTACCAAGGGAATTCCAGCTAAGAAGGACCACAATGTCAAATAAGTTGTTAAAACCAGACTGTAGTAATCAGTAGGCTTTTCTAAGTGACAGTCAATAACACAGGAAGCTCGGGTTCACAACGTTTTAGTAGTGTACACAGGCAGGCAATATAATATACAGTCCAAGTATGAGAGTTTTGTCTGACTCTATACAGTAAGCAATTCCTTTATATAGTGTTTACAATCAGCTTTTGCCCACCTTACTGACGTGGTCGGTCACAGGGCATTTCCATCACTATGGTCCGCAATAGTCTATACATACGTGGGTGCTGAGGTCGTGCTTTTAAAATGTTTTCCCATGAGAATAACACAGCCTTGCAAGGCACCTGGTCAATTACAGTGTCCTTCTGTGATTGTAGCTGTTTCAAGGACCCTGGACTGTTCCGATACAGTAGTCAGTTCATTTCTTACTACGTTCCTTTGTCTCTCTGGTAAGGAGTTGTACTCTTATCTTCGATAGTGCTCACAAGGCCATCCTCCTCAGGGAAGGGGTGATGTTATGCATGTACATACATTTATTTTCTGTAACCCAGCAGATAATTAATGCTGAGAGACATAAGCCTGCTGTACTGGTTACTGCCAGGGTCAGAATTCGATCACACTACAGCTTAGCTTCACCAATTACATGCATGATCATTTCTACTGCCATATTGTACGGTACAATTCAATGCATTATATAGTATTTTGATTCTAAACTGGCACTTCATATGTGTTTCTATATATATTTTTCTAACAACATCCATCCGGCCATATGCATGTTGTTCCGTCCTTTACCTTGATCGTGTGTATTTGGCCGTCCGGCAACGCTACTCTCCACATGTGATGTCCCACCTTCCACTTCTTTGCCTGTAGCACCCTGTTAGGATGTCCTGTTTGGTAGGCACATGTTCCGCTATATGTGTTTGACTTCTCTGCATAGCTAATCATCGATACGGTGGTTCAACAACCCGACTTGTCCACATGTGTACAGTTATGTGCACCGTGGCGAGTGCAAACCTATATGGTTTGGACGGGTACATACCACATGCGGGATGTACACATTCTGCACACATTCACATGCAGCGATTTCCATATCTGTACCTGGGGTGGGTTGGTGACATGTGGGTGCGTATTTGCCAGCGTGGCACTGCCTAACACATACTTCTTACCACATTTCAGGTATGCACATTGTGTGTAGGTGTATAGCTGCACAAGGATGCTAGCTGGTTTGGGTGCACAGGTGTACATGGGTGGGACTTACATGCTACAATGAGGCTATTGTGTATTACATCTGCATGCATGGGTTCTGCTTCTGGATATTACACTTAAACATACGCCATCCTGTGTATGCGACAGACACGTTGCTGGGTGTGGGATATGTTGCTATGCACATGTTTGCCTGTGTTTAGGGTATCTTGGTTCCTTCCTGTTGTTGTGTCGACACAGCTACCCGGCTATGTACTCTCACTACTGCTTGTGACCATTATGGTTGACACCTTTTCCAATGCCCATAGTGGGACATGTTTTGTGGGAACATCGGAATTTGCAGGACAACACATACCCACGGCAAGTGGAGTTGACAGAACTTCACTTGTTTGCCATACTATACGCTTATTCTGTTAGCATTTGGGTTCCTTATTCAGTTTCTTATGCCATGTATGTGTTTCATATACAAAATATATGTTTTATGCTACTATTACAGGTATATTGCGGGAATATTTTTGGCAGGGATTCTCAGGTCATTTGCCAGTTTTTCGATTTTTGCCGGGACACAACTGTCCAATGAGGGACTGTCCATGGCAAATTGGGACAGCTGGTAACCCTGGTGACCATGCCCATGTCGCTACTGGGGTTGCCACCTTTCCCAGTTGCCAAGGTGGGATATTTTCGGGACTCACATCTGATTTTACAGGCCGACACATACACACGGTCACTATATAGCATAGAACTTCACTTGTTTGCCTAAATGAAGGCTTATTGTTGTGGCAGTTTGGTTGCTTATTCTGTTTCTTGTGACATTGAGATATTTCAGTTACAGAAATAACCAATTCATGCAACCATTACATTAAATACGGGATATCATTATGTCCTACAATCTTAGCACATTTGCCATTTTTAATATTTTTTATCGGGACACAACTGCCCATAGAGGGACTGCCCCTCGCAAAGTGGGACAGGTGGTAACCTTAGTCGCTACTCCTATGTCGGTGCGGCGCGCTGACATGCTGCGATACACCTTCTCTGGGTATGACCACTGACGGTGCATTACGGGACAAACGCGGTCTTAAGCGTATCCTTTGCTCCTTGGACGGGTACACTTAGGGCTTCGTGGGTTGTATTTGCTTCTCCGTTTAGTTGGGACGGGTACTATGTTGCATACTCTATGTGCGTTTCATTCTGCACGGGCCCTGGCTGCTGCCATTACTATTATGGGCGGACCGTGGCAGTCAGCACATTAGGTTGCTCACCGCCTGCCGGCTTAGCCACGCCTCCGGACGCATCCTACTTGGGCTCGCTCACGTACACTACGCACGTGTCTGTAGTTGCGGCACACTCTCATTACTATGCATATGGCGCTACTATGCCAGCTATTCACTGCACCGCCGGCGCAGCCCTTACGCCGGCCTTGCGCCGAGCTTCATGAATCCCGGGGACTGTTTTTATTTAGCAACTTGGAAAATCCAGTTGTCTGGTAAATCTCTGAGGATTATACTATGTCATTAATGCCAAGCATTAGACTTTCATAACTTTTACTGCTTAGAAAATGCATGTTGATGCAGTGCACATTCTACTATAAACATAAGTGAATGCAGACCCATGCGCACACCCACATTTATCTATTTATTTGACATTTGTTTACTGGGGTGGTCTGACTGGGTCTGCAGAACCCATTTTCAGCAGAGGCCTGGGGAGAAAAGTTCCACATACAGGACAATACAAATACAGTATAATCAATTACAATAAAGATTACATTAGAAATACTATACAAAAAATAAGTTGAAAGAACAAACTGCTACAAGATGTTGTAATATATTACTACAAATCTAAACAGTTCTATACTGTTAAAACATTACAGACGATAATAGTCACTCTCCTCATGCATGATGTAGAAATAGCAGCCAGAAGGTTAGTGATGCAGACATATAGCGAGAGAGAGTTAAGAATTTTGGATATGGGTGACAAGATGGATATAGGACGGAAACTGTATGGATCAAAAGAGTGGCCTTCTTTGTGGATGCGGGTGATGTGAGATTGTTTCCATATGGTAGGTACTTCTGATTCAAATAAAGACCTATTTATAAGGATACTAACTGAGTTCACAGTCAATACGAGATAATATGGGGGTAGATTGTGAGCTGAAGTGGAGCAGGGTTTTAGTTTTTGTAGCAGTTTCTTAATGGTGTCAGTGGGTATGGACTGAAATGAGAATGGGGTTGTATGAGTATGGGGGTTAGTAATGACAAGATTAGAAGTAGTTGATGGTCTGGGGTTGGTGTCTGAATAGGTTGAAGGGTGAGGGGGTCCAGCATTAGGGGTGTTAGTTAGTAGGTCTGAAATTGATTTTATGAAGTGCTTATTAAAGTTTTTGACTATTTGTGATGAGGGGTATCAGGTGATAGGGTGAGCTCTCCATTTCTTCCAGGGTTAAGTAGAGAAGATATGAAGTACCAACATTTACTGGGGTTGATTTTATGCTGGAATCGAAGCTGGGAATAATATGGCTTTTTATCTCTGTTGATTAGTTTTGTCACTTTGTCATGTAGTGTTTTGAAATTAACATGATTTTGTTCATTTTTGTTTTGTTTTCAGGCTGACCACGCTAGGTCCCTTTGCTTCATCAGGTGTTTATATTCCTTAGAAAGCCATGGTGCTGAGTTCTTTTAGATTCTTTTCATACTAATGGGAGCTAGTGTATTAAGTATGTGAAGGAAGGTGTTATTAAAGTACAACATCATTAAGGGGTAGTTGTTTAAGGGGTGTCCAGTCTATTTCCTGTAGGATATTGTTGAATTTATGCTTACAAAAATTAATTGAGCTCCTAACTGATTTTATAGTTTGTACTCTAAGTTGCTGGGAGTTTGTTCTAAGAGAGTAAGCTGGGAGATGATCGCTCAGGGAGCTAGGCAGTGTACCAGAAGAGGAGTAATTAGCAGGGTGGGATACTAGAATCCAGCCAATGGTGGATTGGAGGCAAGATCTTTGCTGTATCTTGTTGGAGCATTGATAAGCTGAGAAAAAACATACAGATTTATACTATTTGTGGGGGAGTCAGAAACTATGGTTTGCCGATCTATATTTATGTCTCCTAAGATTATTGTTTCAAGGTTTATTGTTTGGGATATCCAAGATAAAATATTTTCCAACACTGGTATATTCTTACCTGCTAGGATATATATTACTATTATGCAAATTATTTTTGATATATTAAGGTTCAAAAAGGAGATTAGTACCTCAGCATTGGAAAAGATGGGTATTTACTGGTATTGGGTGTGATGTTGAGTGTATAGGGATATAGAAGTGCTTTACCTCCCCCTTTTTTTTAGATCTATCTCTTCTGATTATTGCAAAGTTTGTTGGTATTATTTCTGAGTTTTTTACATTGTCTTATATATATATATATATATATATATATATATATATATATATATATATATATATATATTGTGATTTAGAATAATATCTAAAAAATTGGCCCTGATTTTGGGCCTTTGTCCTCTTTGCCCTGAAATATTTAAGGCTTTGTCACTAATTTTTGAGCAAAAGTGGAGAGGTGAGTTTCTTTATAGTTTACACAGTGATACAGAATGCACATTTTATAGTGTATATTATTATCTGGTTTAATTTCTCAAAGTCTTTTAGGTTTCTAATACCATGTCAGGAAGGGTCTATATTAAATTCTCGAAAGCAGACAATGTAGAATCTGACATTGTCGACACAAGAATAGCGAAACTGCAGAACATCGAACAAGTAAATGGAAATCTCCGTAAGGTGAGGTTTCCGTTTACTTTAATGTAGTGCAGTCACGGAGTTGGTATATTTAAGGAGCGGTGGGGGGGGGGGGGCTACACCCCTGCCTACAACATTTAGGTTTCTTTTTTGTTTTTATTTTTTTTCTGAACATTTGATGTTTTAACACTTCGATCACTAAAGGTCTACCTTTAGTGATTCGAACTGTTAAATATTCGATGTTCTAATATAGACCCTGTCAGGAATGGGCCCCATTCCTAAGTAAGGGTACGATTAAAGTTCTTAAAGCTAGTATTGTTTAAATTTTTAATGTTAGCCAAGAGTGAACTTCCTAGCACATGTAATGGCCCTAGAACTGACACTGCAATCACTGGGTATAGTATTTTCATTGGTCCATGTTTATTTTGTCTTTTTTATATGAACTGCTATATTTGTTTTATCACATCTATTTTTCTGAAATGTTGGTATTGGGTTGTTCCATGTCAAAGAAACTTCATCATTCTCTACAATGCTTTGTGGTTCATGTTTTCAGTACTTTTCAATTACTTCAGTATTGTAGTGTTTGCACAATCCCCAATGCAAATGTTTTGTCATGTTATTGTGCCTGTATAGGCCCTTTCCCACAAATGTGTCACAAATAGCAATGAGATGTGCAACTGGTTTCCATTCCTTTTTTTACAGAACCTGTATTTGTCTGTTTAACCCACATGCTCAGTGAACTTTGTGAGTTGTCCATCCAAGGCCACCATTATTAACCTTTCACATTTTGGTTTCAGTTCACTCCTCCTTAACCATTCCTGCATCAAATCCTGATCAACATGAGTTTGTAAAGGAGATCTCTGCACTTGCCCAAATATTTATGCCTTTTCCACATTTCTTTCCTTCTCATCTTATCTTTCTCCTTACATTCTTTCTTTTTTTTTTTTTGGCCCATTCATTTGCTGTCTTATTTTTATCTTCCTCATGTTTGATTTCCATTCCCACTTGATACTGAAATAGTTCTGCTAAACTAAGCACAGAATTCATCTAGACATCTTCTCATGTTTTAAAGCCATCACAGTATTTGGATCTGGTGAGGTTGGTGTGTGTGTGTGTGTGTGTGTGTGTGTGTGTGTGTGTGTGTGTGTGTGTGTGTGTGTGTGTGTGTGTGTGTATGTGTGTATATATATATATATGTATATATATATATATATATATATATATATATATATATATATATATATATATATATATGGGTCTACTTCAAAACATCTAATTTCATAACATTGAGACCAGAACATCTAAAACCCAAAACATCTAAAATTCATAACATCGAATTTTGTAACATCTAAAATGTGCAGTATAACATTGAAAACTACAAATCACATGAAAATAATATCCCCTCCAGATATAACGACACCAAACTACAAAACTCACTTTTTACTACATTTCTACAGGGGGGCTTGATACAGTGGGTTTAGGAAATTAACTTTTTCCCCACTGTAGAGCAATCTTGGAGTTGGTATATTTAATTTACGGGGGTGTGGGGGGCTTGCCCCCCTGGGGATATTATTTTCATGTGATTTGTAGTGTAGATGTTATGATGCATATTTTAGATGTTATGAAACTCAATGTTATGGGTTTTAGATGTTTTGGGTTTTAGATGTTCTGGTCTTGATGTTATGAAATTACATGTTATGGGTTTTAGATGTTTTGAAGGGAACCTATATAAAAATATATATTATATATATATGTGTGTGTGTGTGTGTATATGCAGTCCCACAACTGCTAATTTATACATGCAATCAATTTCAAGGAAGTCATACCTCCTATAAAATGAGGAATGTCTAATCTTGGCATATATGACAAGGTGCTTCAAAAGGAATGGTCTGCAAAACAGTATGAAACACGGTAGATCAACAATGTGCACCTTACTATAAAACCAGCACAATTATAGTACTCATGAGGGTGTTGCACATTTAATAGTGCATATGATACTGCAGTACAGTGGGACCATGGATTAATATTGCCAATGTGTCCCAGGGAATCCTTCAGTTTTAGTGGGGTGCACAGAACCTTGCCATCATTTGTATGCTTGTATGAAGTATGCATTGTCACACTGATTCCTAAACTTTGTCCCAAGTGAGCTTTATGGCTCCAGTGCCAAACAAAAGACTGCTGAAATGAACAGTGCCCAAACCTCATGTTTTTTGTATTGTTCACTCCATGTTGGCATATTCTGATGGCTTGTTCAGAGATGGCTCAGGGTTTTATTTGTCTAAGGCATGCATGTTAAGTTATGGATGTCATATCCTGAGTGATGAGGTACTCCAAGTAGTCCAACTTCAGTTAGCAAGGCTGACTACCTATACTGGAAGGCTGAATGGACTTATAGCATGTTCATTACTACAGAGGAATTTATGGACAAAACTTCACCCTTAGTCTTTGCCTTTTGGTGCTCTCTCACCTAGATATTCATGCTCTGCTTGTAGTTGTGTGTGTTCCTTTGGCCATTTCATTTTTACATCAGTCTAATGACATACCTATTGAGGTGCTCTGTTTCAAGATCTATTATATTCTTTCTTATGTTGTATTATGGGGATTCTTATCCCCTTCCTGCTGTATCTGTTACATAAAATAGCTATTACAATATCTCAGTGACAAAAAATTTACTCAAACACTTGCTGAGTAACTGATAGTGTTATATGGCACCCAGGTTCCATAATGCTTACCTCATTAAAAGATACTGATAATATAGCTTAGCATACTACCATATGTAAAACTTGCTTACTAAAAAAAAATGGTACTTTTCTGTTATCGGGGCAGACCTATAAATGCAGTAGCTGCTGCTTGGAATCCTCGCTGTTACCTTCTGCATGTTTATTGCCAACCTTGTTAGCTTCTATATGTCTGTTAGCCAACCAATTCACAATTGCGATAGTTTCGTAAATTATTTTTTGGTCTAAAATGGTTCTCATTCCTGGCTCCTTTATTTTACATGTTTTTAAACACGATTTATTGCCCAAAGAAAAGTGATGTAGCTGCTCTCAACCCCTCTATAGTAACTATTAGCGGCAAACAGCAACTCCCATCTGTAAAAAAAAAATCATTTAGATACAATACAAATGTTTCTTAAAATCTAAAATCTTAAAATCCCATACTATTAAGTTACTGAAGAATGGTTGTTACCAATGTCAAGGTAACAGTTTTAACGCAGTAGCTGCCACTTCAAATAAACTGCTTCAGGACTAACATCTATGGGAGATTTTCCAAAAGCAGCTACCATGTCTAAAGCTTCCTGTAGCTATTTTAAACTGCAAAAGGATGAGGGGGTACTAGTTCCTATTTAAAAAAAAAAAAAAAAAACACAGAAAAGTGATGCAGAACATCTTAAAACATTGTAACATCCAATTTGTATCACTAGATGGCATATAACTGTTGCCCTGCTCTTTAGAATGGGTTTAATTGATATGTAGTCATTGATCTCAAAACATGTCCGGGACATAAGGAACAAAAAGTCTGTCAGTTCCTTGTATATGCACAGTACACAAAGCAGGAATTTTAAAAAGTTCCTGTTTTTCATTATAGATAAAATGAAAGTTGATGTGGGGAGGGGGTGGTGACCTTAAGCTAGAAGTAGAGATCAGAGAGGTTGAATGGTAAATAAGATTAAATGCCGATAAAAGCCCAGGGATCAATGACTACATATCAATTAAACCCATTCTAAAGAGAAGGGCAACAGTTATATGACTAAAGAGTCTGCCACCTAGTGATACAAATTGGATGTTACAACTTTTTAAGATGTTCATTCTGTATGCACATGTTTTGGGGGGCGGCCACGCTAGTGCTGCAGTTAGCATTGCCGCCTCACAGCAAGAGGTTCTCCAGTTCAATCCTCAGCTGGGGTGCCTTCTGTGCAGAGTCTGCATGTCCTCCCTGTGGTCATGTGAGTTTCCTCCAGGTGCCCCAGTTTCCTCCCAAAGACATGCTGTAGGTGGATTGGACACTCTAAATTGGCCCTAAGTGTGAGTGTGTGTGTGCCTTCTGTGGAAGGTTGGGCACCAGGCTGGCAACTTGACACTGTAAAACTCCACTGCCAATCATGAGCAGACAGGTGATCCACTGTGGCAGCCCCTAACTGGGAAAACCCGAAAGAAGAAGAATTTTGTATGCACATGTTTTACTAGTGTTTTTATTACACTATGGTAAAACAGAGTTGTGCAGAGTCTGTGATTTTTTTTTTATTTTTCCTTAACTATCAGTTGGATAGTAACTTTCATGTATATACTGCAGTTAGATGAGCTTTTTAAGAAAGTATTTTTAGGGGGTGTTTTCTCAGGATACAATGTCATGCTGCATAGGAAATAAAAGATGAATGTTTGTTTAACATGTGGACTCTGAAGAAGCCCTATAAGGAGTGAAAGTGCTTAGTTCACATGTTTTTTATATATTTTTATTTGTTTTTATTGTGAATAAAGTGGTATCACTGCTTCACAGCTGAGCAGGTACAAATTAAAAGGTCTTTACTTTTGATGGAACATGCCTTAAGTCTGTTTTGGTTCACCTTGACCCCCCAGGTTGAGAGGCAGTGCATCTGCTTGCACTGTAATAACATACGTATGCAGAAATATTCTTGTTTTTCATGGGCTAGATGAAGTGGGATAGTTTGGTTCACCTAAAAGAAAGTGCTAGTAACATCTGCTAATTGCTCATTATTTTAGTATTACCTGTACCCATGTTGGGGGAAGATTGTGATATTCACACCAACACCTTAACCATCATCTACAAAAGAAAGAGTTTGTTTCAATCAGTGCAATCCCTAGGCACAGTCAACTTCTACAGTTTATGCAACACATGGAATGTAGTTGCACCTCTGTCCTGACAGTAAACGCTATACCTGCATTCATTTCCAAATGTTGGTAATGTAATAAAGGCTGACTGCATCTATCAATAGCACCCCATAACACTTTGCACCTGAGGTGGCTTCCCCCTCCCAGCTACACCTCTAATGGCGTGTCAGGTGTGCAATATTAACCAGTGATTGTAGGACCACTAGATCACTAGAGATTAATATATACAGGAAGAGCCATAAGATTTTAGACCACAGTTCCTTAACTTTAAAAATGTCTTTGATACCAAGTTTTGCATTAAACTATATTGAGGTCTTGCAGACATAGTTGAAGGTGTGCTATTAGTACACAGTGTAAGATACGATCCTGTGCTGTAGGCACTGAAAAACATTTACAAAACTCAGCATAGAACAAACATTTACAAAACTCAGCATAGAACAAACATTTGGAAAACTCAGCATAGAACAAACATTTACTCAGCATAGAACAAACGTTTACAAAACTCAACATAGAACAAACATTTACAAAACTCAGCAGAGCACAAACATACAAAATAGTTCTTGTCAAGTACAGACAACTGAAAGCACTCTCTTTATAAGTCACCATAATGCATTGTAATCTGTGAAGAACTAAACAAAAATGCAGAACATGACAAATAAGTTTAACTAAATCAGGAGTACCACTGCATTAAGCAGCACTATCTAGTGGCAGTACTTTAATTTGTAAGAGTGTCTAGTTGAAGAAAAGCTATTGCAGGAATGTTTTCACTTTGTAAAGTGATGGGAATGTTGTTTGCATAATGCAGTGTAGTCTGTTCACTACCTGACAGGGTATGCAGGCTCTTCCAGATGACGGTGGCCTTAAACAGTTATCCTGTACTTCTGATATGGAATTTATGTGTGTAGATGGGTAATGCATAATTCACTGCTTGTCATGCAACCTATACCCACTGATGTATATGATGCAATGTGCATCATGTGTTGTTGGTCCTTTGGCATGTCATATATGAGTTTGGTAAAATGGAAGCTGTCAGATCCGTGAGTACAGAATTCATTATTTCCACATATGTAATACTGGCCCCTTCAACAGAGATTCCTATCTTGCATGACACACATGTGATTCCAGTACTAACACTGGTGGGACTAGCCATCCCATTCCATTTGCGTCACTTCTTTTCAAAACCTTCCTTTGTTAAACAGTTCATAGCTAACTGGATGCAGAATTTCACAACTCATCTGATATTCTGTAGAACAATTCCGTCTTGCATCATTTTACCACTCTTCATTTTCTGCCATGTCCTTCCTTATAAACTCAGTCCTGTCTCTTGAATTTGACATACATAATCCATTTCCCAAAGATGAGGGTGAAGCTGCATTAATTCATAATTCTGACAAAGACTCACGCCATTTATCTGGGCAAAAACAAAGTGACCCTAACCTGTTCTAATAGCTTAAGTCATTCCAGTACCCCTAATAATGTTTGGTATTGTATTTTCTTCCAAATTTACATGCAGTATTACATATGATAATGCATTCCTTTAAGACAGTCTAATTAAATTTGTGCTATGTGCAGATTTATGTGGAATACAGAATTTAAACAGTTAAGTGAGCTGACCTATAAAACTTTAAGATCAGCTTTTTTTTTTTTTTTGCACTATAAGCATCACAGTAATTATCCATGCTACACTTGGTTGTCACTTTATATTATGTATTTGAACTTTTGTATCTAAATTGTTTTACTGACCGACTCTCTCCTGATGAGACCAGGTGGCTATACCAGCAGTGGATTTCAGCCCAACTGTTTGGATAACAAAAGAGTTTTCAAAACTTCGAACAATGAGACTGCTTTTCATTGATATCTATATCACACAGACAAGTTATTTTTCTTAAACAGAAGAAGAAGCCCCTATCCTTTTATAACAATGACTTCCTAATTTTTGTAGTGGTACTGGAGTTTTAGCACATTTAGCTTAAAACATAGGCTTTATGTTTGCATTATAAACATTATCAATAATTTTCATGCTTTTCTGCATGATAGCACATTGTAGTTCTAAAAGAATGCAATAATGTTTCTGGCACCTGATCACAAAAGGTTAAATTCCACTTGAATAAGTGACAAAAGATGAACACATGCACATGCAGATGGACTTCACAAATATACCAAGATGAAGAAAATGGAAATACTGAAGCCAGCCATGAAGGCTAGTCATTTGCAGAGGAAAATACTTAAGCAACAAGCTCTCCTGTTGCCTATGTCACTTTCCTTGCATAAAGACAAGCTGATGACTATGCAGTAGTGCTATTATTCCAGGGGCTGGGGCAGCCACATTGTCATTACACAATAACCTTGATAACAAAAATAATCCTAGCAGGAATCAAGGCCATGAAGGAGCCATCAAAGTGAAATGCCACCAACAAATTGGGAATTGTGGTATCTTCTACCATCTGGAATGCATTCATTAGGGGCCATGCAGCTTGCCAAATGAGTACTTACCAAAATTTGAACTGGAGTCTCTGTTTCCTTCACTCTCATGTGTAATCAAGAAGTACTCATTCATTTAAATATTTACTCTAGCTCTTGTGCTGAGGGAATGTCTTTTCTTGCCCCCAACGTTGTGTGTGATCTTAGGTTTAGTATGTCTAAAAATATGGGGGTGCAACGGGGCTTGTATACCAGCAAAGTGTGATGCCATGTAAAATTTTTGTGAACCTGACAATGCGCAACCTTTTTAATAAAAGTGGGTAAAGTATAATGTTTATTTTGTGGAGCAGGTAGCTGCTGTGTTACAAAATACTTTTTTCTACAGTAAGACTTGAGAACCAAGAATGTGATAAGAACACATCACAACACTAAATAAAGAATTGTATATTATGAGAAAAAGATTGCTGCATGAGAGAAGTCATGGGAAGTGACCTTTATTTAAAATAATTGGATGCAAGGGGAAGGACCACTATTCTGGGAATGTGGGGCCCTTGCCCCTCCCATTACAAAAAAAGTGTTTCTTCTTCAAGTTGCATTCGTCATGCTCTCACATCCACTGGGAGAAGAAAGAAAGAATGTAAATAAAAAAGTGCCAGTACTGTACATTGTAATAAAGCTGTGTCAAAAGCTGAAGAGAAAGATTTAAAAAAGCAGATTTTATCCAAAATGTTATAAATTCAGTAAAGCAAACATGACTGGCAAAGTAATGTGTTTTCCAGAGACACAAATCTTGTGTGCATCTTCCTCTCTGATCCTGCCAGCAGTCAGTCAGCTCCTCCATTCTTCCAGGCACTGCATTTCAGTCTAAACAAAATGAAAACTCCAGCAAAGCTAGAACTTCCACTGAGTGACCTCCCAAACCTCTTGCATCAAAGGCACATGGGATATATGCAACTGACCCTTATGAACATCAGGTGTTTCAGCTAATTGATGATTTTGAATGCCCATGACTTGTTTCGTTGTTTTAATGGACACTTTCGGGCCAATAAAGCCAAACCTATGCTTAGTCCACAGCTAGTGGGGTTTGGCTTTATTGGCCTGAAATTGTCCATCAAAACGATGAAACAAGTCATGGGCATTCAGAATCGCCAATTACCTGAAACACCTGATGTTCATAAGGGTCATTTGCATATATCCCATGTGCCTTTGATACAAGAGGTTTGGGAGGTCACTCAGTGGAAGTTCTAGCTTTGCGGGAGTTTTCATTTTGTTTTTACTGATTGGTTTTTCAGTGACCTTCTCACTTATTGTTTTAGGCACTGCATATCAGAAATCATTCACAGTCATTTGTTATGTCCCTTATCCTAGCTCAGTCCCCATTTTCTCACATCAATCTAATATGTGTGCTTCCATGGTAAGAGTCCGCTGACTCGTGTACATTTCCACTCATTAGCCTAATCCCAGGTACTTCATGAACCTGCTGTTTGCTGAGCGACTGTGTCCTAGTATGTCCGACTCCAGTGACAACCATCCTCAGCCTGGGTGTCATTGTTGCTTCAGTTGTGATTACATTCCTCAATCTAGGAAGGGCAAGTGGTGTCAGTTGCTCACCCTTGACCAGCCAGGACAGCTGCTCCTGCACTGTTTATTAGCTGATAAAAATCTGAGTCTATCTTAGTCAGAGTTAATGCTTTACCTGTTTTTGTCTCAAAGCATACATCAAGGATAATTATGTTTTAATAAAAAAAAAAATAAGTAGAACAAGCCTCTACCCTTGTGCACTCTTGGGCCAATCTTTGTGAAACATGTTAGAGATTCATTGTAGCTCTGTGTAATAGCAGGTATGTTAACCAGACATAATTTTTCCTAAAACCTTATAGTGCCAATTTTGATGATTTAGCATTTACTCCTGGAGCAGTATGTTATTACTAACAAATCAGTAAGCATTCTAGCTGACCATAACTATGCTGGTATGAGTCCTTGGCTTGGCAGGTCATAAAATTTGGAATGGAGCTTTGGTATTGAAAAGTCTATATTTAGTATGGCATAATATGAATGTCTTTCTCTTACATGATGCTTGAACTATATAGAGCTAAAGAAAAATATGTAACTTTGAGAATAGTTATCTATCTATATATCTACGTATCTATAGCAAATGTGTAATTCTACAACAGCCCTTAAGGCTGTTTAAAATTCAACAAGGCTTCAAATAATTTTGTAAAGTAACACCTATAACAGTTTAAGTTATTCTTAAATTTCCTTAGTCTCTAGGAGATAAAACACAGAAGTGTAGAATCCCAAGCTGGCAACCATGTTAATCTCAAAAGGATTTGTTTACTTTTTCACACTAAACTTACAAAGTAGGCATTTGAATGGTTCTTAGATGTGGCACAATCTTTGACTAGGGCTTAGGCCATGGCAAACTCACAACGGCAGATATATGAGAAGTTTACTTGGCATATCATCAGTTAAATCTTATTTTTCCTATACAGTATTGTAGTGATACAAATTGTTAGTTAAGGAGGTCTGAGTAGCTGACTGATATGGAAAACCAGGAAGGAAAAGGCATGGGAAGTGCCTATGAAATTACCCTTGTAGCAAATTAATATACAGATTTTACTTGCTATTACTGAAAAAATGTTCTAAATGAGAATTTGGAAACCGCATTTATAAAATGTAAATATTTTTGTAACTTAAGCTTTTTCTGTTGGATTAGATTGCCATTACCTTCTCCAGTGGATCTAGTTTACACTTATGTCTCTAATAACCAATAGCAGGTTGAACACCATCACACAATGCTCAGTCATGTAGAACTTTGATAAGTCATGTTGATTAAACATTACTCTTAGAGAAATGTCATTTATTTGTTCCAAAAATGTGTGTCTTAAAGCTGCGCTCTGCTGTGTTGTCCTCTGTCGTTAAGTCTGGGGTGCCGGATTGGATTTGCACCTTGCCAATGTAAAGAAAATAAATCTTAAAAGGGCAGCTGCCTTGATCCATTTCTCTCTACATAGCTTCTATTGTACATTGTGTACCATTTTTTTGCATTGCCTCTATTTGACCTGAGTTTGTCAGTATGGCTGCTTATAAACAGCATGGCATACTTTGCATGGTATTACCTTTTTTGCGAGTCCTGATTTCCGTTAGATCAGCCTCCCATGTTGCATGCTCATATTAATTGCTTGATTTTAGACTACCTGCTCTGACCATCCTTAGGCTTCCTTTCTCTGACATCCCACTATGTCTCATTTTATGGAAACCATCTGCTTTATTATTTTCTTTGAGACAGTCACCAAAGCCATGGACGAGGGGAAGACGGTGCACACCACCTATCTTGACCTGGCCAAAGCCTTTAACACTGTTCCCCACTCGGGCATAATAGATAAACTCTCTCAACTAGGAACCAATCCATATGTTACCAGATGGGTAGCGAACTGGCTTACTGATAGAACCCACCCAATCCTAATAGGGGAAGTCATCTCGAGCAGTAGACCTGTAACAAGAAGCGTACCCCAGTGATCAGTTTCGGGGCCTCTGTTTTTCAGAATATACTTCTCTGAGGTGTAGGCCAAAACCAGTGGGCTATGGTTGACCAGGTTTGCAGATGACTGCAAGCTGGGCACTGTCATCATTTCCCAAAGTGATGTGGATGTCCTCCATGAGGGTCTCACCCAAACAAATGACTGGTTCCAGAAAGATGGCCTCAAGCTGAATGCCAAAAAATGCATCATCATCCCCTTTGGAGAGAGTGATGTCCCCACATAATATCAAATTCATAACAATGTCCTAAGCACATAATCAGTCATGAGGGATTTGGGCACCCAGGTTGATAGCAACCTGACTTTTGATCACCATGTTGCTTCCGTTTTATGGAAAGCTTTCTACATGGCCCACCTCATAAGTAAGGGTATCTCATCCAGGTACAAGGAGGTCATAACATCCCTGTATTATAACCTTATAAGGCCAATTATTGAGTACACCACCCCCTTCGGTATGTACCTCGCAATGTAAATGCAGCAGCTTAAAGACCAGAGAGGTTCCTCACCAAGAGAATCCAGGGCCTCAAATATCTACCCTACATAGATAGGCTAAAAGCCCTGTGTTTCATACAGACTCCTCAGAGGTGACCTCTGTCTGGAATACAAAGCAATCTCAGACCCCACCTTAATGGGACTGTTGGATATCAATAAGACAAGCTCCACTCGAGTAACCTGCATGCACAACCTCAACCTGGACTGTGACATTAATAGGAATTGTTGCTGGGAAAGATTTGTGTTCCAGAGATTCCCCCATCTGTGGAATAGACTCCCTCTCCACATCAAGCAGAGTACCTCATTATACCTTTTTAAGTGCGACTTGGATAACTGGATGGGAAACAAGAAAAACACCCCTGGGATTCCACCTGTGCCCCTGCTGGACATGGGCTTTGGGTGCTGACTTGTCTAAACATGGGGTAAACTCTTGGCTAGGCTAATAAAGGCCTCAGGGCCAATAGCCTAGTAGCTTCATTTGATCCTGTGAGTAATTGTTTTGACTGATACTCATAAAATCTGTGGTTTTCAAGCAAATTGTTGAGGTTTGAGCTCCCTAAGAAACAACAAACATTTGAGTTTCAGACTTCATCTCTTTCAGAAAAGTGCATGCTAATGTAAAACTTGCTATTCTAGCAATTCTCCATGTTTATAAAAATATTTAAAAGCTTTCTCTGATTTTGGGCCTTTGCCTCCTCCTTTATTTTTGGCTTTGTCAAAGAATTTTTGTGCTAGTCGGTTGGGGCGTCTGGTAGAAGGTCTACCATGTCCCGCTTTGCTTTGGCTGAGATTATAGTGATGAGGGAAAAGGGTACAGTAATGTAGTTTCCTTTGTTCCATGTTGTAAGAAACATATTGATCCCTTGGACCTCCCTTCATGGAAGCAAGAACAAAAGTAAGTTACTTGATGATTGCTTGTGAAAAAGAGGTCTAGCTTTGCTCTTCCTCTTCTCCCTGGCATGTTGAGGGACTAGGTCTCTGTGTTTAACTTCTGTTTATTCGGTGGTCTGTCATTTCTGACTAAGCTGTCTTCCAGGACATTTTGCTTATTTGGAATATATATGGCCCAGATTTGTAGCTTTATACTGATGGCTAGATTCATGACTAGGCCTCCACAGTGGATAAGAACAGGTTTCACTTGTCTGTTTTATATGAACCGTCTCTATGATATTATCTGGTTTTACTCTGAGACCCCCAGGGTGAAGTGTTGGGCTACAGGCCTTGAAAGCATATATGACTTCCACTCTCTCCTTTACATTTACTGCCTGTCCACTTTTGTTAGTGTAATTGAACATTGTGGTGTTCTAAGCTATGTCTGGGGTATCTATAGCTTCTGTCAAGTCCATAAGTAATGAACTTGGCAGTTACCTTGGATGACTAATGCTATGATTTATTAAGAAACTATTTTCTGTGGTTCAAGGTTTGATTTGTTCAACATCTATTTCCAAGGTGTATGTCTCTGAGCAAATCTCTTAACCACACTCTCCTCCAGGTCTGAATCTGTGAAAAGTCTGTGTAGATCAGTGTTCTACTCTGATTAGCAAATACAAATAAAATACAATGAATAATGGGTGATGTATGGATTGCAAATGACCTGAGATGCCCAAGGACTTTCTACTTCTTCTTCATTGAGTGCATGAACATGACTCTCTGTTCTAGTGATTGCAGTTACTGAATCCAATAGTGCCACAAAATTTCATTGCTCATACTTAGCTTTGCATGACAAACCTATCAGAATATGAGCTGACATGTCAAAATGCCAGTGATGTCTAGATTCCATTCAGTACACTGTTGCTCTGTGAAACCTTTGAAGTAGCACTTAACCTCATATTTGGAGAAATACCCAGATGCTGGCAAAAAACAGAGTAGTGTTTACCAGAGCATACTGTTCCTTTTGTGAATCCACTTGCATCAGACATTCATCTAGCTAAATGTGAAATGGTCTGAGCTATAGCTAGGCATTTGAGAAAGACTGCAGGTGCAGTAAAGTGGCCAGAGGTAAGGAAATGAACTGAAAGTGAGATGTTAAGTGCTAAGAAATTTCTTATGTTCCATAGAATAAGTATGAGGATGTGTCCTTTATGTCAAGTGTGGTCAGAAAAGCATCCTTAGAGAAGGTGGTGCAAGATGGTTTACAAAGAGAGCTTCCTAATTTTTTTTTCCTCGTAGGAATTTGTACATATTTACCAGGTCTAGCACATGCCTCCATAGCACTACCTTTTTGTACATTACAACAGGCTGAGTAGCATTCCTGACTATTCTCTCTCCATCAAGGAAATGTCATCTGTAGCCCTGAAGTGGGTCAGCTGGGTGATCATGTATTTGGGGAAATATACCTGAAAGGTTCAACCCCCCCCCCCAATTCTGTGGCTGGCCTATCCTGTGTTGACAATGTCATGCACCTACTGCTTCAAAATCAGGATATATATATATATATATATATATTTTTTTTTTTTTTTTTTTTTTTTTTTAGCTAAGATAATGTCATTGACTATATTTGGGGAATCAGACAGAGGGAAAAGTGGAAAAGTCACAGCTGGCTCATGCCTGGCATATTAGGATGTATTCCCTGTTTGCAGCCCAATCCTTTTTTAAAATCACCCATTCTGTTAGGAATTCTGGCATTTATCAAGACTTCCGCAGTGGTGCAGCAGTAGTGTTGTTGCCTCACAGCAAGAGGTTCTCCCGTCGATTCTCGGCTGGAGTGCAGGGAGTGCCTTCTGTTGGTTGGACGTCGTGCTGGTACCTTGGCGTTCATGAAAATCTTCTGCCAATCATTAGCGGACCGGAGGTCCGCTGTGGCAAACCCTAACCGGGAAAAGTCGAAAGACAACAGCAACCTCCATTTAATGAGAATTTCTGCTGTGCTAACAGCAGTACTCCATGAGACTGCCACATGACAAATCTCCTGGGTGGATGTAGTGGTATAGGTTGGCTCCTGTGAGTACAAAAGGTAAATTCTTGGCTATAGTCCTGTTTTTCTTACCTGATGTACAAGATATTTTTGTGCATTATTGCATTGTTTTAACATCATTATTGAATCACAGTTTAAAACAGTGTTTTTCACCCTTGAGTACCACCCTGTTGTCTTTTTTTATACCACAACTGCTGCCTCAATGAAATGCTTTTTAACTAATTTCCTGTAGGAAGGATACCTTTTTGTTAGATAGTTTCTGGAGGGTTTTGAGATGAAGGGTAAAAGAAATGTTTAGCCAGCTTGTTCTGCCCTTCTTGTCTTGCTTTTTAAAATGTCTTGGGAAAGAGGGCCAAACAAGAGTTTTGGCATTAAAGAATTTGTTTATTATAATAATATTGATGCAAAACAAATAAATGGAACAACAAATACAACCGTTGTACAGTCAGTGTTACTACTGAGAGAAAAATATAGTAATTGCCATCAGTGGTTAATGACCATGAGCAACCAATATATTACGAACATTAAAGAAGAAAAAGATGATCGTCTCTAAGTTTAACTAAGTCGATAGGATTCCTAAAAACTATGTACAGTTAATAAATATACACAATGTGCATATAACAGAATATGCAAGAGAGTTAATAAAATAATTATTTCATGTCAAGTGTAAATCATGTGATGCAAATAAAGAGTTAGACATGAAAGGAAGAGAAAGAAAGAGCTAGAAAGAAAGAAAAACATGGTCTGAAGGTAAAAATCGAAATCAGTAGTTGTAATAGAGAAACACGTTAATGAACCATAATAAGGTAATGTGGTTAGGAAGAAAAATGGATTTTGGGATGATTGCATCTTTTGAATGTAAGGTGTAACTCCACTTGCAAGATAACCATCTGAGTAGCCCTGCCTAGGGGCATTATGGAGTTGCTACATTATACACGCATCTGGCTGAATCCTTAGCCAGGCATGAGTCCTGACTAATGTACATGATGCTGTCAATATGGCACAGTCATCTTTTGCAATGTACTTACATGTTATGCTAGGTTTGCCTTTAAGATGCCATGGGTGACTTGTGCGAAGCACATATGTGCAAAAGTATATTTTCAAAAATACATATTAGTGAAAGAAAAAAATGCCAAACTCACAACAGTGAATGCTACTGTGCATTCGCTGTTATGAATTCAGCATTTTGAGTCGAGATCGCACTATAATGGGTATCAGGAAAAGCACCCTTTCCCTCTCTGTAGTATGATCTTGCAGTATGTATATAGAAGTAGCAGGGGTGTGGGGGTGTGGGGGTGCAGGGGGCTTGGCCCCTGTAAAACATCTGTAGCAGAAACCCAAAAATGAGCTAGTTTCACTCAAAGTCAGCATTCCCTGAGTATCGACTTTCTTTAAGTACCAGACTCGCAATTCTGAACATTCCACATTGCCATTTTCAACATTTCAAGGTGGACAAGTAAGCAGTTGCACAAGTGTGTTACAAAATTTTAAAGGTAAACTGTTATGCTGTGCTTAATCATTTTCCTACCTGTGGGGGTAAATTTAACTTTTCTGTCCATTAAGGACTCATCTTTTGTCTTCTAAGCAATGTCCTTGATCTGTTTAGTATATCACCTTGAAACTGGGATATATGGGTCTAACAATTTATGGTCCTAAAAGCTAAGGTGGTTTAGGTATATAACTTGTCAGACCAATCAAGAATCTTGAGGTCTGTATCTTTACTCACAGTGTTCAAGGAAATATCTAATTTAGAACTCTTAGTTGCATCCACTGAGACCACTTCTGGGTGATTAACAGGGTTTTTGTAGAGTTGTTTGCATTGGTCTTGCTTCCTAGAAAATATATCTGGCTTTTATGAAGCTATTTCTGAGTTGTCCCAGAAGAAACTAATCTGTGGGAATGCCTTACCAGTAGTGTATCAAAGCAGGGTTGTCTGTGACCTCCAGGAATTGTCTGGATTATAATGGAAGAAAGCGTGCCCCAGGATGTTACTGTGGTCAAACAAACTACTACAACAATATATACTAGCCATACCATTTTTCTTTAGACAGAACCTCTGGACCTACCTGAAACAGTAATTGTTAAGCGATGGGCCTACCTGAAACAGTAATTGTTAAGCGATGGGCCTACCTGAAACAGTAATTGTTAAGTGATGCATCTCCTTTCAGTGTGACAGCTAACACACCAGAGTAAAGTATTATATGGCATTTCCACAGATGATAGACTTTGTAACAGACAAAAAATACATAGTAAAGTAACCTCAGAAGCCAGATAATTTCCACAGCTGGTTTTCTTCCAAGTAGTATCTAAGGAGTCTGTATTGAGGGATTCACTAATCATGAAACATTGTCAAAAGCCACATCTCTTTAACATATGGTATCAAATGCTAAATGGTTTCCTAGCTGGTGATTTCTGCAATTCCAGAAAAAATAGAATTAAACTAATTATTCAGACAGATCTCTTCTCTTGGTGAAAGAAGGACTATGCCACTTCAACCCCCACAGAGATGTTATATATTTGAACCAATATCTCTTTGGTAGCATCAGTACTAGATTTATATTGTTTTTGAGAGGTTGCAGAGAAATTATTCCATTAATACAACCTGAAGTTTGTAAGTTTTGCCAAATATCTTCTTTCAGAGCATTATTTTTTTTTCCTTAGGTATGTCAAAGTAACAAATTTTGCAGATTGGGTTTACAGCTAATCTACTTAGAAGTTTATTTTTTTCTTTTAGTGTAGTGTGATCAGTAGTTTATTATTTTTAGTTGTTTGTATTTCCTTAAAGTAGAAGTTAAGACTATAAATATGGTTTGTATTCATGAGTAAATAGCAAATTGACTTTTGTGTGATGGAAATTGCATTTCAGTAATATAGTGTGTGTGTGGAAGTGAGAAGAGAAATTAAAGAAGGGTTAAATGGGTGTCTGCTTTCATGGTAGGAGATGTCTAGTGCATCTGTGGGGGGCATAAATGAACTACATCAACAGAAAAATAGGTTATTAGTGTGAAGCGATAGCCACATGAATTTATAGTCTGCCAGGTTTCATAAAAAGAGCTTGTTGTTTTATCCTAGCTCAGTTGTTTTTCTAAATAAAAGTCAGCAAATACCTTCAACAGTATGGGTTCTGCCAGGCAGTCCGTTATCAACTCAATGAAATATGAATGGGTTAATATTCATCTGGGAGTTTGTCAATAATCCTAGCCTGAGAGATAGTGACAGAGGGCTTGGTAGCGTGTAGATAAACAGCTTTGTTTCACATAACGTAAGAAAATGTACAAAACTGAAAAAAATTCCTACCACCAGGAACTTGTGCCTTGACATGCAGTTATGCTGCTTGAAATAATAAAGATAATGCTTTTGTGAGCCAAAACTTTCACCACTCATTAATAGTGTAACCCAAAATTATTATCAAACAATATTATCAAACCTTAACTTTATTCATAGCCATGTCCGTAATATGAAAATACAAATATGAAACAGTTCTGGCAAAGATGAAGATTTCACTAGTAAATTAGAATGAAAATGCAGCTAGACTCAAAAGTGAAAAGAGCAGATACAACACAATGTGGTGAGTCTTTTTGAAATTATAATTTCACTTATTTGTCTTGTTTAACAGGTTGTTACATTAATTGTGACCTATGACAAGTACCATTGAAATATGTCATATTTGTATTTGCTGAGCAACATCACTATGCATGTTGATTTCAGATGTTGACACAGCCTATGACCATATGAAGTTACTGCAATTCTAACATGTAACACTCTCAAATAAATGTCTACCTTAATTTATTTTCCATTAATTCATGTGCTTATTTCAATGTATAATTAAAGACTAATTTTCATTTCTCATATCAAAAGAAATTAAATAAGAACATTTTGGAGAGTCTGGAAATTTTCAAGAAAAAAGACAGAAGCAAAAACAGCCTCTCCACAAGACAGTTTCAATGACCTCATCCTAGACTAGACAATGTTGCCTGTAGGGATCCTCGGAAGACATGAATAAGCATTGGGGTAGAGACTGAGATTAATGGGATTCCCATCGAGGCGAATATCTTCCAGAGATTTGCGGATGTATGTAGGATCATTTTTGTCGCAGAAAGCTTCATTATGAAGACTTTGTATGTTGTTGTTCTGTTAAGGAAATCAAAGAAAAGGGTAAAAATTGAAACACATTTAAGTATGATGACTTGTTTACAAGACCATTTATGAAGAACTTCCTTTAGATAGTCCCAAATACCACAGAACTGAAGACATTTTGTCTACTCATACAAGCTAGCAAATGAAAAGAATATATTCATTTAAAATGTGAAGGTATGGTAAAAACATTAAATATTTATTTATTTTATTTATTTATTTTTATTTTACAGTCATTTACCGGGATAATCCGACTGGATACGTGTCCATTTTCAGCGGAAGCCCGGGGAGAAAAGCTCCACATAGTCAAACATACAAAAGGTTACACAAGAAGTTAGAAAACAATTAGAATATATATAAAAAATGTGGTAATATACCTTATGTACATTGGTTTAGAAGTGTTCCCTAATAGGGACTCACAGTTCTCATGGATAGACACAATTACAAGTAAGATTGTAACTCACAGTTAGTCCCTAGTAGGGACTCACAGTTCTCATGGACAGACGCAATTACAAGTAAGATAGGATACATAGCATGGTGATGTAGTTAGATGTTATGATAATTACTGATTATGCTATGATAATTACTGATTATTACACATTCAGTTTGATTTAACAGAAAGACGGCAAATTCAGATCTTGCTTGTAGAATGTTATTTCATCCCGACACAAAATAATGCTTTGAGTATTCCACTGCACATTTTCATAGATTTCTTACCATTTTTGGCTCGATAACTTGAAAAAAACAACTTCCCAATTCTTAAAAGACCCTTGTTGTAAAAAACAGACAGTCACACAATGAAGAGATATGGAATACAAGGTCCACTCCATGCATTCCTATAGGTTGTCCCCCACCCCACCAAACTCACCCCACAGTACCACAATTACATCTATTGCATAAGAACTTTCTATAGACAATTATATAATACTTAAAGGACTCACACAGTGTACTTTCCACTTAATAGATATAACCCTCCTTACAGGACAACAGAGTTATATTCCAACATATGTTTGACACTTAGCATTGAGCAGAACGTGTCCCAGGACTAGCATATTAACACTGAGTGGGACACACTCACCAGCCTATACCTGGGTCTATATTATCTACATAGAATATGGGGAAACAAACCTTACTGAGTTGTAGTGAACCTGCCATTTTATGTCACCTCTACCTTTCCTGTCATGGCAGTAACCCCTATCCCTATGTGCACCCCAATTTAAAAAAGGAAGGTATGGCAAATACATTAAATATAATGTGTAGCATATACATTTAGTTTGCTTTACTCTATGTTTCTGCTGTACCATGTATTTCATGCTATGAGATAGAAAAACAATGACTGCACACAAAATGAGGTGACCGAGGATGCACATCACATGTTGACAACAGCATTGTGTATGTAAGAGGACTACCATTTTTCTGCACATTCTGATCCCACCAAAATACCGTGGCTTCTGAGGGCACTGAAGTTGAAAGTGTTTCCAGGTGGTACAGTAAGGAAAATAAAATCTATCTGTAATTTAGGTACAGAAAGCTGCAGGTGCACCTACTTATGAATCTGCAGTATAAAGTAAATGCCTTACACAGTCTTGCCAGCATGGTGACTGTTGCTTCTGGCATCAGTCTTTCTGGTGAGTGGTGCTGGTATGCCAACAGTGACTCAAGGAGGCATTATCAGGACCTTATGAGTTAGTGGGCAGAAAAGGTCTGAGAAGGTATTCCTGAGATCTACAGTGAGTACACAAGACAGACCGTTGCCCTAGTATTTCCAGTATATTTATATACAGTGTAACACAGCCTGTATATATATATATATATATATATATATATATATATATATATATATATATATATATATATATATATATATATATATATATATATATATATATATATATATATATATATATATATATATATATATATATATATGGGTTCACTTCAGTTCACTGAACTTTCAGTTCACTGACTTTCATTTCACTGACACCATTTCACTGAAATTAATTTCACTGAAACTTCATTTCACTGAAAGTTCATTTCACTGACAACTATTATTAGCAATAAAATGGAATATTCCCCCTTCCCCACTGTAGTGCGACCCTGGAGTTAGAATATATAGTTGGGGGGGTGGGGGGGGCAGACCCCCCCACATCGGGGGGTGTGGGGGGTGCAGCCCCACACTTCATTTCATATGATATTCTTACGTTTTGATATAATATTGCTTAGTAAAAGAAAAGTAAGTGGGGGGCTGCACCCCCCACACCCCCCTAACTATATATTCTAACTCCAGGGTCGCACTACAGTGGGGAAGGGGGCATATTCCATTTACTTTGTAATAATACTTGTCAGTGAAATGAACTTTCAGTGAAATGAAGTTTCAGTGAAATGAATTTCAGTGAAATGGTGTCAGTGAAATGAAAGTCAGTGAATTGAAAGTTCAGTGAACTGAAGTGAACCTATATATATATATATATATATATATATATATATATATATATATATATATATATACATATATATATATATATATATATATATATATATATATATATATATATACAGTGTATATGCTTTCCACACACACACACACACACACACACACACACACACACACACACACACACACACACACACTGTCTACATGATCGGAGGATCTCCGTATTCATTATTTGCATAAGATGCCCTCTTTTATCTAACTGGACAGCATAAACACTGCCATGCATTCCTGACAGCAGGCACGGGTGGGGCAACACTCATGAACTGTGGACACTGTCACAGGCCAGGCAGATGTACAATGGGTGCTGCATATCATTACATAGACTGTGCATCACCCCATTAGATACCCATAGTAGTGATACTGACACCTGGCGTGCCACTGGGATTCATAGTATACCCCTGGTCTGTTCTCTAATGCATAGCAAACTACATTATGGTTATTGTCAAGTACTTGCTGATCATTGCATGTGCTGGCAACAAATACTTGCATGTGGCATGGTGTAGTATTTGTCATGTGGACACCACTCTGATGGTGTAATTACACCCCCCCAAACCTTGGCCAAGGGTGCACAGCCACTACATACCTGTGTGCATATCATCTAAGAGGGAGATTTGAATTTATATACCAAGTCAGCAGTATCACCCCTAAGATAGAAGCATACCTAGCAACTTTGTAAGTACTTGTAATACTGATAAAATGATGTGGAGTACTAATGTCTTTTTATCTCTCTCACTCTCTCCCTCTCTCTCTCTCTCTCTCTCTCTCTGTTGCTTATTTAACCATGCTTTACCATTTCCTGGAGCATCTCTGGCACAGGGGTGCCTGTATCTTGCCACCAGTTCTTGCTTCATCATTAGACCCATTCATCTCCTGCTGGCTCCCCATCTGCCTGACGCCTTGCCTATCTATTTGGTGAAGGAGAACCTGCAGTGGGGGTGTGACTTGGGGGAATCCTCAGTGGCCTTTGGCAGTTAGTCACTAGAGGGAAATGCTGTTGCTTCCTGTGATGATACTGCTAGGTGTAAAAGCTATTCACCCAGCAGGAGATGGAAAAGGTGAAGGGGGGAGTTCATGGATTGGCAGCTTGAAACCTGCATTGCCAAACAAAAAGGGTCCTCTGTGGTAAGCAGCATTGCATGGCTGTCTGGCACTGCCTCCTCCAATAACTCAGGTTGGACTCAGTCAGAGGGGCATACACAGTGGTGACTGACCTCTTCTTGAGTGTAGTTCAGCCAGCATGGTCAGGAACAGCATACTCACCCTATTCTGACCAGCACGGTACTCCTTTTCTTTGTGATTCACCTCCCTTCCCCTGTTTGTTTTCCAACATTATCCATCATCCCCCCCCCCCCCGTCTGTATGTCCTCCCCGTTCATGTCAGAACGTACCTACTGGTCTTTGTCTCCATTTTGTTTATCCATTGCTTCCATACCTTTATCCTCTTTCTATATATTTCCTTAATTCTTCCTTCGCCATCCTTTACATTCTTTCAAGGAAAAGTGCTGATTGTTCCCAGTAAAAAATGTATACCTTCATCCTCCTCTTCATTCCCACTCTTGTCTACTCTGTGTCTTTTATGTAGGTTCATTTGCTATCTGCTTCCCTGTTTTCTGAACTTCCTTTTCTTTCTATGTATCACCATTTGTATGAATAAAAGTGTATAGAACCACTGCGGTTCAGCCATTCTCATATCACTGCTAAATTATGCTTGCGTACACAAATATTTGTGTATGCCACACGTATTCCACTTGTGCTGAAGAAATCCCTATCTGCAATCATGACTATAGGACTTATACCGGCCTAGTCATTTCTGTGTGCAGGTTCTTAATTGTGTAGTGCTTCGGCTGCAAAACTTCTATTTATTTATCTTCAAGCCACTCTGTGTCTCTCTGCATCTCCACATCATTTCTTGCAATGTTTATGAAGTCAGGTTTCCTAATTCCAGGGAATGCTTTATTGGTAACATTGAAAAACACCAGCATTTAAATAGCTTGGTCCACAGAGTTATGTTAAGTACAAGAAAAGTGATGGTGCTTACAAAAAGACAGATATTGACTGCAGGCCTTTTTCATCCTTTGTAAAACAAGGTTGCTGAAGTCAAACTGAATGACCCATACAAGCCATCACAGGAAAGTTTACATTTATCTATTTTTTTTATTTGCACATGTACAAATTGCAAGTTTCTATGTAAAGTTCAGGATTTTACAACAGATGATAACTTGTGTATGTGAGTTGTCCATAGTATTCTTTTCTGTCTCTTTTTTGTTATTTATTCATTTGTTTAGGGTTGGGGGATGAGCAGAGCAGTTAGCTTTGTTGCATTAGTGCCTGATTCTCCAGTAAGGTTCCGAGCTGGGGAACCCTCTTTTTGGAGTCTGCTTGGATTGGTTTACTCCAGCTTGTTAGTGATATAATGTAGGTGAAATGGAAAGGCATAAAATTGCTTAGAAGTCTGTTTGTGATCCCTGTGCTAATCTAGCATCCTAGGCAGGACTAGTCTGTTGCCGTGTACCCACTTGATGCTATGGTAAGCTCTGGCTCACCTGCAGCATTAAATTAGATAACATGAGTATCAAGGAATGAATGACTAAATGTATAGTAGGTCATTAACAAAAGGATGGAAGTATATCCCTGCATTGCCATACTTAACCGGTTCAAACTACAGCAGCGGTTTAACATTTGAAGGTAATCTTATAGTTCAGAAGATGTTAGAAGAAGGTAGATTTAATTTGGGACTATATACAGAATGTTTTCAGTTTGGGTTAGACTAAGTAGAATGGAAATTGGGAGAAGCTGGAAAAAAAGGAAGGCAAAAAGATGAAGCAAAGGAATATCAAGGACTGAAATGTGTTAAAGTTTAGTTTGTCATAGTTTGAAGTTTGTAGCCAGTGACTGGTGGGAAGAAGTTTCAGGATCCTATGCATTCATCTAAATGAAGCTTGAATGTTGATGGGTTTTATAATGTCCAATAAGCAGGATACAAAAGCAGGTCAGAGAGGCACTGGGTATTGACTTTATCCCTAAACATGGACATTGATATATAAAACTGTGTGCCTGGAATGCATATTAACTGGAGAGTTTTCTTTTTTCCTCCAAGGAATAGGAGGTCTCTGAGAACAGAGTTTAACATAACTCAGAAAGTAAATGACATCACTTTACATGAGTCTCTAGGTCAAAGAAAATAATGACAGAGATTTTATTTTGTCCAAATAAGATCTGAAAAGCGGCCACTAGCCTAGTGGAACTAACCATGTCAAGAAAGCATGGGTAAATAAATGTATAAAAGTGCTTGATTAGAGTTTGTCCCAAAGGGAACATTGCATTCTATGATGAGGTGAAGGACAGAAGACTACAGGGAAAATGCAATAGCTTGGAATCTGCATGAAAACCCATGACAGATAAGATGGCAGAAGTAGAAGATTTTTCTGACAGTACTGGTGATATGCTGATTGAAGGCCAACTTGTTTTCTGTGTAAGCTCCTAGGTTCCTGATCATGCAGTCAATCTTCTAGTAAGTTATTTTTATGTGATACTGTACAACTGCACTAGCTGTAGTAAAGGTGGTTATAATAAATGCCTTGTGGTCATGTTTAGACAATGATTAGTGCACCTGTTATTTGTGTAATCAAGACCATCTTGGGACTTGTAATGAATGTCTGGAGAGGGTTAAAATTATGCCTAGCTTGCATTTCTCTGTAAGCTTAGTTACTCAGAGGTTCATAGTTTCATAGGTTCATAGGTGTTTACTAGGCTAATGACCACAAGGGCCTTTTTAAGCCCATGCCTTTATGCATCCCAAATCTCTGACAAGTTCTGATACCCTTAAAAGGTCTAAGCAGGGGCCTGGAAGATTAACCATGTACAGGTTAGCTGTGTCTATTAGAGACATAGGTACCAGTCAGGGATGAATTTCCGGTTTCCCTTCCAATTGTCCAAGTTGCACTTGAATTGAGTTAGGAAGGAACTCTGCTTCACATGGATGGGGAGCCTGTTCCATAGACATGGTAGTCTCTAGGCATCGAGACATTTCCCTGTGGTACATTTGACTAGGGACACATGGCTGAAGTGACAAGCTGTGGCATGGCAGTGTATGCTTCTCTTTGCCCACAGGGAATTTGCAAACACCCATATTTCTCTGAGGCTGAATGTCACTTCAGCCATGTGTCCCCAGTCAGATGTACCATAGGGAAATATCTCGTTGCCTAGGAGCCTGAACCCGGTTGTATTCTCAAGAGAGAGGACTTTAATTTTTTTTTTTTTTTTTTTTTTTTTTTTATCATGGGAGAGGGATTGAGGAAAAAAGTAGTAATTTTTTTAAATGAGTTGTGAGTTATAAAGCCATGTTTCAGTTGCTTCCTGAATATTTTTTTTGGAGGTGTGCCTTGTTGTCAGATGTACGAATGACTGTGGAGTCATCTTCATAGCGTATTGGAGAGGCCTGTTGTATGGGCATGTGGAGGGTGTTGGTGAGAATGTTACAGAGGAAAGGACCAAGTATAGAGCCTTGTGGAACACCAGTGGTGACTGGGAGGTATGGAGAGATCGTGGAGTGCCATTTTATTAACTGATACCTTTTGAACCATAGAACGGTGGGATGACAGAGACCTAATGAGGACATTTGAAGTAGAAGTTGGCTGTGAAAAACTATGTTGAAGGCCTTAGACAAATATAGAAATGAGTGGGAGACTAGCTTGCCAATATCTCTAGCTTTATTGACAATATAATTATAGATTTAAAGTGCAGTGTTAGTGCTATGGAAAGGATGAAAACCATGTTGAGTGGGGATACAAGTTCTTCCTGCAGGGCATAGTTTAGCAATTGTTTTTGAATACATAAGCATTTTGGAGAGGGGGAATAATACTGAGATAGGTCTAAGGTTAGTAATGTCTGTTGAATTTCCTCCTTTGTGCAGAAGAATAATGTGTGACTTTTTCCAGAGAGAGGAAACATGAGATTCCTGGATCAATCTATTTATAGAGATTGAGACAGGGTAGGCAGTGTTATTGGCTGCTATTTTAAGGTGCTCACTTGGAAGGTTATCAGATAAAGTAGAGCATGGTTTGAGTTTGTTCTAGAGTGGTTTAATACAGGATGTGGGCACAGTTTTGAAGGTGAAAGTGGATGTGGTGATATGTGGCTGCTGGCCAGGGTTAGGATCACATGTTACGGAATCCTTGGTTAGAAATGCTATACTACCTATCAAATAAGAGTTTAATTGTATTCTGGTTTCAAGTGATGAGTTATTGGGAAAAAGGGTTGGGTTGAATTAACAGCAGGGATGCAAGATTTCTTTAATGGATGTCCAGAATTTTTAGGGTTGTGTTTACTGTTATTATTATTATAGCAAGTAAGTTAATATAGTATATTTTTGTCTTCATTATTTTGCTTTTTAGTATGATCATGAGGCATTCTGAAATTTTCATGATATTGTGTGTTTTATATGTTTGCCATTCTTTCCACACTTTTTCTCTATCCTTCGTTAGCATTCTTCTGTTTTTGAACAGACAGATTCAATTATTTATGTTTAGCCTTTTCCTTCTAGGAGGTGCAAGGCTATTTAGGATATTCAGGATCATTATATTGAATTCATTTATAGCATCATCTAACGGGAGGATATTTAGGAAGTTCTAGTTAATAGATGAGAGGATAGTAATGAACATTTCTGGATTAAACCTGGAAAGACTGTGTGTTGTTTTATAAACATGCTGTTCAAGTGGATGTGTTAGATGTCTGGTTGTATAGACTAGGAGATGATCACTGAGACTGTCATACATTGTACATGAGATAGTGTATTTGCTAGTGTCTGATGTTAGGATCCAGTCTAATAGGGAATTTGATGTCTCACTATAATGTGTGGGGCTATTAATTAGTTGTGTGCGACTAAATAAGTTTACAGTAGATGTATGGGAGTTAGGTTTTATGTCCAGCTGACATTCACATCACCTAGTAGCATTTTTTTTTTTGTAGAATTGTTTTGGATCTCCACTGTAGGATATCTTCCAACATAGCTTTATTGTCACCAAGAAGGATGTAAGGAACACTAATACATATTTTTTATAACTGTTTAACTTCAGGAAAGTAATAAGAAGTTCTGTGAATTAACAATAAACAAAACATGCTGGAGGGATAGCTTCCTGAACCAGAGATTCCCCAGACTCTGGAATAGATTGCCCATACATGTCAAGCAGAGTGCCTCTTTGGCCCTCGTCAAAAGGAACCTTGACGATTGGATGGGAGAAAGGAAATTCACCCCAGGGATCACGTCAGTCGCCCTGCTAGACAGTGGTCCAGGGAAGTAAACAGTGTGGGAAGAAATAGCCAGGGAATTGTTATGGCTAGGCTTGTATAGGCCCTAGGGCTGATAGCCTAGTACCAACCTATGAACCTATAAATCTATAGTATTGTTTTTGTTGTAGGGGAAGTGTGGTGGCTTTTGGGAAATATTTAAGCAATACCATCATCTTTCCTTTTTATTACTATTATTAAGGATGATATTGCCAGTATGTATAATTTTGGAGTAGTTTATGCTGGGTTTAAACCAAATTTCAGTTACAATGAGAATATCAGGCTTATGTTGGGTAATGCAGGCATGTAGTTTAGCACTTTTATTTCTTACACTTCTAACATTTATGGCAGCAAAAGTTACATTACTGGGGTTTGGGGTTGACCTTTGTGGGGTTAGAGCAGTGTGTGGAAGAAAACTGTCTTGATGTTCATAGCAATACATGAGTCCTGGATTAGTGTGAGTGCCTCTACTTTGAAGGATTTTAGTATATTGGAAAATTATTGATATTTGAATTTTGCATAGTATTTTTCCACTTAATTTTGTTTTGGTTTGCAATATAATATACTTAATCTATCTATATTTGGCATAAAGGTGAAGGGCATCATTAAATAGGTTTGGTCGATGTGTGGATAGTGTAGGGAGGAAATATGGATAGATGGTTGGGACAGAGATGGAGAGCTGTTGAGAGTCATTATAAAGATATGGTAGGATGAGAGGTGGCCCAGTAGCAGTAGAGGAATAAAGGATAAGCTGACAAGTAGCATGATTAAGTAAAGGGATCTGTATATTATAGTTGGCAGGCAGTAGGGAAGTAGGGATCAAAAAGAGAATAGAAGCTGCAGGGCAGAAGAATATTTAGTGGTGGTGGAGTCTGAAAGATGATAGACGTTATGTAAGAAAGAAGTATTTCCTATGAATGAAGCTAACACATTCTGGCTAGGTTTATAGATCCCCTCGGGCAGATAGCCTAGTACTTACTTATGAACCCATGAAGAGAGTTAGGTTGTCCTACTATCTTCTATGGAATGTAAAGAACAGAAAGGTTTAAAAGTCTAGAGTATGAAAGTGTAGTTAAAATAGGAAGAAGTAAGAGTTTATTTGGAAAAAGTAGAAGAACGGTTCCTAGAATTTATAAACTCAAATGCTATGGAACAACTGGTCACCACTCCCACAAGAGGGGAAAACATATTGGACCTGATCATCACCAACATGGGGACTCTATGTTCCATACCAGAGGTATACCACTCATTGGTAAGATCTGACCATAAATTAATCTCACTGGACATCCATATCCCATCCCCACCCCCAGCCAAGGAAACCACGGTGAAGAACTTCTCAAAAGCAAACTTCACACTTCTCAAAACCGAGGTGGAATCCTTCAAAGCCCCCGGGCCAGTGGAAAATACGGCCCAAACCGCAGAATCCTTTACAAACGCATTCTATGGACACCTACAGGAATGCATGGATCGTGCTATCCCAAATAAAACCAAGACTCACTCCTCCAAAGGCAGGAGACTTGTCTGGTTGACCCCAGCCATAAATAAGCTATACAACAGAAGGAGGAACATACTACATGATAGAGCAAAATCCCAAAAAGGGAAGGCATCTCTGATCAGTACTAGCATGAAACTACGATCCCTCATAAAATCATCTAAGGCCAGCTTCGAAAGAAAAATTGCACAAGACACTAAAGATAATCACAAGGCCTTCTTTAGTTATGTCAGGAACCTGAGTGGCAACTCCCAGATATGCTCTGAGTTAGTGCAAAATGACAAAAAATACACTGAACCCACAGACATTGCCAACATCCTGGCAGACAGGTTCAGTGCAAACTTCTCCCTCACTTCCCGCCCAAAAGAGCAAATGTCTATCCCAACAGAGTGTAGCCTCCCTGACATCACAGATGCACAGGTGAGAGCTGCCCTCTCCAAAGCAAAAAACACAGCATCAATGGGACCGGACGGTGTCCCGGGCTGCGTCTTACATGAGCTCCAAGAAGAGCTGAACCCTCACATAAAGTCACTGTTCAAGCTCAGCCTTACTACAGGATATGTACCCAAGGAATGGTGTACAGCAACAGTGGTCCCACCCCACAAAGGTGGTGTCACAATGGACCCCAGAAACTATCGCCCTATAAGCCTGACTAGCCTGGTCTGCAAAGCTATGGAGCATATCTTCATGGAACTCATAAACAAAGACATTGGGAACCTCCAAATACTGGATCCTACCCAATTTGACTTTGTTAAGGGCAGATCTTGCCTATTGAACCTGGTCGACATCTTTGAAACAGTCACCAAGGCCATAGAGGAAAGGATGGTAGTCCACACAGCCTACCTGGACCTCACAAAAGCCTTCGACACAATACCCCACTCGGGCATCATAAATAAGCTCACCAGCTTAACTATCAACCCCTATGTCACAAGATGAGTTGCAAACTGGCTCAGGGATAGAACCCACATGGTCAGAATTGCAGGTGCCATGTCAGACTCTAAACCAGTTACAAGTGGCGTCTCACAAGGCTCAGTCTTGGGACCTCTCTTGTTCGGTATATATTTCTCTGAGGTACAGGCTAACACGGGAGGACTATGGATGACCAAGTTCGCAGATGACTGCAAACTGGGTGCCATAATCGACTCACTGACTGACACAAGCATCCTCCAAAAGGGTCTCGCAGAGACGGATAACTTCTGCCAGAGCCATGGCCTAAAGCTAAGTGCCAAAAAGTGCATAGTCATCCCCTTTGGGAAAAACAAAGTACCCACAAATTACCACATAGGTGATACTCCATTAAGTACGGAAGAAGTAATTAGGGATTTGGGGACCCAAGTAGATAGCAATCTCTCCTTTGACAATCACATTGCCAAAGTGGTTAGAAAGACCTTCTATATAGCCCACCTTATCATGAAAGAGTTCACATCTAGATCAAGAGAGGTCATTGTGCCCCTCTACTCATCACTCATCAGGCCCATAATTGAATACAGTGCCCCATTTGGGATGTACCTTACCTGACACCTGCAGCAACTGGAAAGACCCCAAAAGTACCTCACCAAGAGGATCAAGGGACTCAAACAAATGCCCTACATAGTTAGGCTAAAGAAACTCCAGCTCTACTCAGTTGCTTACCGCCTACTCAGAGGCGATCTGTGCCTGATGTATAAAGCCATGTCCAATCCAGAATTAATGGACATGCTCCACCTCAGGAAATCCAAATCCCTTAGAGCTACATGCTCCAGGGACTTAAACCTCAGCACAGAAATAAATAGGACATGCTGGAGGGACAGATTCATATCCCAGACGCTCCCCTCACTCTGGAACAAAATCCCAATCCATGTTAGGCAGAGCCCCTCAATGACCCTCTTCAAGAGAAATCTTGACGTGTGGATGGGAGATCGTAGGTTTACCCCTGGGATCTCTTCTGTGTCCCTACTAGACAGAGGCACAGTAAACTAACCTTAAAAGGGCTATCTTCTATGACCTACTATACAGAGGCACAGTCAACTAATCTAAAAGGGTGGTGAAAGCCAAACACACTCTGGCTAGTATTATAAAAACCCTAGGGCAGATAGCCTAGTATCAACCTATGAACCTATGAACCTATACAATTTAGAATAGATAGGTGCTGTTAGGGAGGGCTGTGACTATGTGTGAATACAGTACAAAGCAGGATGGGTGGGAGAAAGGTAATTGGAATGGCGCTAAAAGATTAAATGGAAGTTGTGAATTAGGTAAAAAGAAACAGAAGTGTTTGTATGGTAGTAGTGCAATTCTTGTTGTGCATGGTTTGCTATGATTATACTCCAAATCTGAGGAAAAGATAAGTTCATTAACAACTTTTCTAATGTTGTAGAGTTGAGCACAATTTTTAGTTATGCACCTGAAAACACAAGTTTTTGTTAAGCACCTGTGTGCATGATTAAACTCTAGTCTTGAGATGCAGTTTAACAGTGGCCACTTCCAGCCACTTCAGAGAGGCAGTGGGAAGGTAAAATGGCTTTAAAAGTTAGTAGACACTTCACTTTGCCACACTTTTAAACAAAGAGTTTGGCACAGTGAAATATCTAAAAGATTTATAATTACGCATTCTTTGGGGGGCACTTTACTTCTGCCTCTTTTCTGTTTGGCATCATTAAGTAATATATGACTTTCTAAAGCTGATTTTTGATGTATGAATTTCATAATAACTTGGCTATTAGTGACATAACCAGTAATCCACTATATGAAATGTTGCTGCTGTTTTGCTTTATCCAGTAAAATCTCAAGTACACTTTCTTCTCCTGCTTTACTTAGTATACTACTTTAGTATTTAACATTAAGATCCAAAATTTTCTGATATTTCTTAACATAGTGATGCCAGGCCTAATTTTTCAGAATCGGTTGGTTATATTCATCTATGCTATTTGCATTGCATAGGGGTCTTTTCCCGCAGAATGCAGGTACTCTACTTGCAGTACAGATAGAAGTGCACAGTAATACTTCAGAAATAATATATTAAAGAGCATTGGGATGCAAGCTGGTACACACTAAATAGTAAATTAAGCAAAAGAGCTTTAATATAAATTATATTCAAATGCAGGTACAGAGAATATCATAGAGGACACTATTTGCATTGCATAGGGTCTTGTCCCGCAGAATGCAGATACGCTACTTGCAGTACAGATAGAAGCGCACAGTAATACTTCAGAAATAATATTTTAAAGACCATTGGGATGCCAGCTGGTACACACTAAATAGTAAATTGAGCAAAAGAGCTTTAATATAAATTATATTCAAATGCAGGTACAGAGAATATCATAGAGTTTTCTCTGAAACTGTGCTGTACGTCACCTTTAAAAAAGCTCCATAATGAGAGACTGACATATTCATGAATTTGATGTAGAATGAGATAATAAGCTATGCTGTGTATGTTTTATTTCTCTATATTGACTTGAAACTCTTGCTGGTGCACATTCCAGTTTCAGTGGAGATCGGGGAAAATAGCTCCACTATCACCATGCAACAATGGAGTGATTGCAGAAACAAACTGTCACATAGTGGAACAAGCACAGAAATGCATTGAGCATGCACAAAGAACAGTGCCTGACAGCAGAAAACTGCTAAAACCATGGTTGTGGCATCTGAATCAACTTACCGTCTTTGTTTTATGTAACCATAAGTTATTATTACTGCCTTTTGTACTCATTTGCTTTATATGCTGTAAGTATTATTAGCCTGAGTCCAGTCATTGCTATAAACTACATATTGTTTCATCACTGTACTAAGTTGTTATGGCACCAGAGCAAAATCATTTGGACTAAACTGCTGTTGCAGCACTTGAATCAAGTTGGTAATCACTGATTCCAGTACTGATTGGGTTTTGCTACACGTTTTACTGGACTTGTGCTCTTCGGTTGCTGATATTGTATGTATATACTTGTGACTCAGTGCTTTGACTCATTGTTCCTTCTATGTCTTGGTATATAGACAACTTTCTATAATTATTCTTCATTACTTCTCCCTATTTCATCAGTCACTATATATCATGAAGTCATAGTTTGCTTGACCATCTGTTTCCAGCCTGGAAGCACTTGGCACCTTGTGGGAATGCATAAGCTGTCTCATGTTCAACTGTTTGCTTCCTCCACTAGATAATTCTGTGTTTGAGAGATGAAACTGTGTAGTAACTATGGAGATAACCTCCCTTCTAAAATTGTTGACTATGCTGATCATGTTATCAGTTGTGATACCTGTCTCACACAACTATACCCACCATACCAACCCACAACGGCCTCCTAGACAAAGGTTTGGTGTACAGGACACAAAGTACCATACTGGCAGACAAACAACATACATAACTCTATGAAAAATGCACCTACAAAAACAGGTCACTCAACTGGTAAGCTGAAGTCCTTAAATCAGCAACACTAATCCAGTACATCCATGAACATCTTAGTCATAGGCATCTCCAAAGTCAGGCACACAGATGCACCACTGTCCAGGTTTTGCAAAGACAGCATGATGGTCAGCTGCCTCTGAGGTGGCAGGGTGAGCAGCATCCATAGGACCCTCATGTCACTTCACTCCTGGTAGACATATGACATATTCAATGTTTCCGTGGGAGTAACTGACTTGAGACATACCTCCTTAGATAATATGAAAAGTGACATGATGGGTCTCTCTGAATATGCATCTGAAATTGGTATGAAACTAGTATTGAACAGTATCTTACCATAAGAATGAAGCCACAATACAATCAAAAGACACATTACTTTAATTATTGGTTTATCTACTGGTGTCTTTTTAAGCAAATCCAATATTTACCTACATGTGAGGAAAAGAATGAAACTTTAACTTCTTTGCTAGGAAAGACTTGCCTGTCTCAACACACTGCTTCTATATATTGGCCAAACATTTTTCTTCCTCCAAGATTATACAAGTGCTTGAAGTCTGCACAAGAAGTTGTACTCCTAGGAGGCATTCCTAATTAACGAAAATATAGATATCTGCATAGTTACTAAAACATGATTTTAGAACAGCAACAGCACCTCCACAGTTCATAGTTTCAGTGCCTGCCACTCTTTCAGACCCAAAGCCAAAAGTGACAGAGTTTGGAAAGGGCATGTTCATATTCCTGCAAAGCCAACTCATGTCAAACTCTAAAGGAAAGAGAGTGGCCTTGAACTCTTCCATATCTTTTTTGTTGTAAAGGAAAGCCCATACTATATAATATCCAAGCACTGTACCCCTACATGTCATCTGCAGTTCATAAGGCATATCTAAATAAGCTGACATCTCTCCATATCAAACCAAACACTCCTTCCCTTGGCAGACCTTAACTATTCTCCGATTAACTGGAAAAGTTTCACCACATCACATAATTATGATAAAAGATTTCCAGACATCATTGATGCCAGCTCTTTTAGACTAACTGGCTCAAATCACAACTTGCGGTTTAAAAATGTTGAATCAGGTTCTCACTAATACAGCCCCAACTACTCCACTTCATGTCACAATCTACAATTGCCATACCACTGATCAAATTTGATCACAGTTCCGCAACATTAACTAGGAGGGCACTTTTATCTTTAGAAACGTCTTTAAGGCAGATGTACTCTAGCTAACTGATCAATTAATAAAATGTAAGCACCCTCCTCACCTTGATGACACAATCTTGCGCACTGCCATATTTGTAGATATTTTCTTTGTCCACTTCAAAGCATGCATTGTAGTATTGGATCCCATAAGACACAAAAACAATGCCAAATTCAGGAATAAACCCCTATTGTGGAACCATAGTATAAACTAACTAAACAATAAGCAGAAGAAACTCTTAGCCTGTAAGAGTAAACTTAAAGCACAATCATCTAAAGAACTCAGAAAGATCAGCAAACTTAAGCAAAATCAAATTCTCCAAAAGCAGTTATGAATTGAAAATTGCCAGTTATGTTAATGACAACTGCAAAGCCTTCTTTAGCTATGTCAGAAACCATGGACATAATTCCCAGCAAAGCACAGAACTAATGCATAACATTAACACATACTCAACTACTGAGGACATATACAACATATTAGCAAATTAATTTAGCTCATACTTTGCTCACCTATCCCCCCTTAACTTTCTCAAATATATTAGCATACCCACATAACCCACTGTGATCACCCGTAAGTAAGTGATCCTTCAAGGCCAAAAAATACTATCTCTATGGGACCTGATAATGTGCCAGGCTGCCTTCTTGTTAGCACCAGAAAGTGTTTCACAGACTTGCAATAATCCCATTCAGTCTTAGCATCTACAATGGATTTGTACCATAGGTGCAGAAAACTGCTGTAGTCATCTCCCACTCCATCAGAGAAGACCAAGTTACTGATCCTGAAAACCACAGACCTATATGCCTAACCAGCATTGTCTGTAAAGCAATGAAACCTATACTTATAAAACTTCTTAACAAGGACATTTGCACTATACAAGCCCTGGACCCATTCCTGTTTGCATTTGTTAAAGACAAATTCTGTCTCTTGAACCTATTGGACCTCTCTGAAGAAGTCATTGATGCATTAGATGTAGGGAAATCTAGTCATACTGTCTGTCTGGACCCGACCCTAGCTCTTGATACAACCCTACATTCTAGAATGTTTAATAAGCTAATTAAAAAGGATGTAAATCCCCTATGTTACCCATAGGATAGCAAATTGGCTTAATGAAGAAACCCAAATCTATTAGTGCTGGAAACATTCTTTCATGGAAAATAATAGTTAACAGCATTGTCCTTCCAATGAATTGGTCCTAGGACCACACTTCTCTTTTGTATTCACTTCTTTGATGTCAAGAATGACATTAAAGGCCTGTGGTTGACAAAGCTTTTAGATGACTATAAACTGGTAACTATCATAAACTCACCATGCTATTTCTAGATTCTCCAGGATGGCCTGACATGCACCAAAAATGGTGCTGGGACCATAGCCTTAAACTAAATGCAAAACTATGCAACATTATTTCCTTTGACAAACTCGGGCTACTATGCACCTACCACATAGATGACACCACTTTGAAAACTGACTCTCTCTTTAAGGACCTTGGTCACTTCCATTGTCAATGAACAATCCTTTGATCACCATGTATCCAGTGTCATTAAGAAATCTCTTTAACAAGCCAGACTGATCACCAGGTGAATACCTTCTACGTCTAAGGAAGTTATCATCCATGCTAATTCTCCTTCATCGGGTTCTTAGTAGAGTATGATGCCTTTGGAATGTACTTGTCTAAGTGTATGAAGCTTGATGTAAATGTTGATTCAAGCAATGTGCTTACGTAGTCTATTGCTAAGATTTAATTGTTCTATATGTAAACAGTGTAAAACAGATGTTTACATCTCATAGCTGATAAAAACAGGGGCACAAGTCATCTTGTTTCCTTCAGAGTGTATTCCAACCAAGGGAAGTGAACAACTTTCAGTGAATTCAGAAAGTTACATCAGTGTCTATCAACACAGAAAGGACAGTCAGGAGGGTGGGGAAAAAGTGTTGTTTATCTGTAAACCATGGCAGAATAAATGAGGTTCTTAAAACTGTTCCAGTAAAACCCAGACAGTAGCACATCAACTTCAAAGGCTTGTTTCACAGCAAAACACACACACATATATAGGTGCAGAATGTTTTGTTGACTAATAAACTTGTTGACAGATGGAAAAGCCAGTAAATATCAACTGACCAAAATGTAGAGGTTTTGCCATTATAAGACTGCAGTATGGTGGGAATCAGAGAACATGCCCATTTACCAATTGTAATGTAATCTCTGATTTGATATATTTAAGTTGGAGAAGGCTCACCCTCTTCAAAAAAACATAATTTTTTGATTATTTGTGGATTGATGTTTTAATGGTTCAAAGTTGTAAGTCTGATGATTTGTGGCTCAAAGTTATATTGATGAAAACTTAGGTTCCTATGTATAAATATGTATAAACTGGCAGAAAAAGACATTTCATTTCCTTCAGCTGGTCTTCTCTATGTTCATATACAAATACTTACAGGGACTCTTATTTAATACTTTTTTTAAATAGAACTAAAAGTGTTTTCTTAGCAGTTGTTATGTTCAGCATATGAGATAAGTAAAATAAGTTAACACGGTTTAACATATCAAAACTAAATATTTTTGTTGGCTGGCCATGGACTCAGTGTAGCTTTACCAGGCACCCATATTATAAACCACCTCTGATTCCAAAGCATTGTTAAAATGTAAGGATCATAATGCTATATAGTTTGTAACTTAACCATAATATTCAATATTCCCTTGAGTGAGTGATGTTGGAACTGGAATATATGTCCATCACAGTGCACTACTATTCACAGTACAAACGATAATGGTACTACACTGTTGTGCACCCTAAGAGCAGTATATGTCTTCAAGTGTCTGATAAGTCAATCACAAGTTGGGCACATAGTACTGCTGTGTGCCATGTGATCATTTTATACATTCAGAGTACCTAAAAGTATATTGATAGTAGAGATATACACTACTGTACGGCATGACAGATTATTCATCCAATTGTATTTATACCATCCCCTGAGTGCTATCATTGTGACACTGCAGACTGGAGTCAATAAATGAACAGGAGACAATGTTGGCCTGTTCTTATCATGGTATTGCATGGTATACATCAAGCTCAGCTGACAGATATACAGTTCAGAAACAAAAACAGCAAATTTCTTAATCATGCTCATCAGTCACTTTCTTCATCACAGCTAATATGTAGTACAGTTAGTGACTTTGAATCTGGCCCTCAGAAAGAACTATTTTACAATGCACTCATAGAACTGTGTCTTTAAATTTGTGCTTCTTCCACCTAGATTTGAACTTTATATATATATATATGGGTCCCATTCTAAAGACCGAAACGCCGATTCCCCGACGCGGAAATCACCGACACCAGATGACCGACAGGTACGTATACCAACAGGGTGATTCGCCGACAGTGGAAAGACCGACAAGGGTAATGTGTGATCGCGACCCGGTAAGTGTGCGACAGTGACGGAGGTAGGAGTGGTCAGGTAAGTGAGTTAGGGTTAGGGTGCAGGTAGGTGATGTGTACATTAGTGTCAGAGCTTGGGCTAGGGGTGGGTAAGTGAGTTAGGGTTAGGGTGCAGGTAGGTGATGTGTGCGTTAGTGTCGGAGCTTGGGCTAGGGGTGTGTAAGTGAGTTAGGGTGCAGGTAGGTGATGTGTGTGTTAGTGTCGGAGCTTGGGCTAGGGGTGTGTAAGTGAGTTAGGGTTAGGGTGCAGGTAGGTGAAGTGTGCGATAGTGTCGGACCTTAGGGTTAGGGTTTGGGTCAGGGCTAGTGTGTATGGTATGTAGTGTCGCGTGTTGTTTACGTTCCGTGTGTCGGTGTTTTGGTGTTCGGTGTTTTGCGTTGTCGGGTTTGTGTCGGGTTTGTGTGTTGTCGGTTATTTGGCGTCGGTGAGTTTTGTGTCGGGAATCGTGTCGGTGTTTAGAAGTAGACCCATATATATATATATATATATATATATATATATATATATATATATATATATATATATATATTCGAACACAAATTCCATTTACATTGTAAAGTGAAAGTAATTATACCTGTTATGTTTCACTACAGATTCACCATGATATGGAAACATTATGTTTTCCAGGTGTGTTGTACTGTGCCCTGACAACAAAATAGTGTGAATATCATTGTCCAGATACTTCGGGGGTGTATATTACAATGAGTGGAGCATATGATTCAAAGCCAAAAGGGATATAGATATCTTTTGATTATTAAAACACATAATTGATTTGCCTCAAAATTGGAAGTCACACAGCTGAGAAAACATTGATTCTACAAATACCATTCATATTAAAAAATTATTTTATGAAAGTGATGATTGTAATGCGAGAAATGTCCCTCACCCCAGCATCAAGATACATTGTAGCTGATTGCCTTTAATGGATGTTTGGTGGGTAATTTCCCCTAAAAATGAGAAGTCTGGGGGGCTTTGCTTGTCCCATTTGCCTTTTCTGAAGGCCTTGTGTGGAAGTCATTTCATATGCTTTGTTATGAATATAATTACATCCACAGCAGTGATAATGGGAATTGCCCCTTTAAGCCTTTTGACTATTTTGTTTTACTCTAGTCATAATACCAGTGCATAAGATATTCTTGTAGTTTCATTTGGTGATACAGTCTTGATAAAAAGCTGTACGCTGTACACAAATAGAAATACAGAGGTATTACTGTTCTTAAAAAGAACATAAACATCATTAGTTAGTACTCTCTCATGTAGTTTCTTTAGCTGCCATGCTTTGGGCAGGCCGAATGGGGTACAGCAATGTATATTACGCCATCACCAAAGTTAGAACTAAGAGAATCCTAGGTAGTGCTCAGGGTTAGAGCTTACCTGAAGATGCAGAGAGCGAAGGCTTTCGGGAAGTGGAAGAGGAATGTAGTCCAGCCTGTTGTCTGAGAGGTACAGGAACTGTAGTTTTGTGAGATCCTGAAGAGAAAATAAAAGTATTACAGTGTAGTCATTTCAGGATTAACTGCAACAAAAGTTCTGCTGTGTATTAATGTCATGGTGGTGTTTCTCTATATTTTTATTCTGTTTTGTCTTCCTTGATGACCTGCACTATGTGATTTGAAATCATTTTCGGTAATTCCCATCTAACATCTGTTTGAGTCACCTGAACTTCTAAAGTGCTGTCTTCAGAAATCCCTTCCACATCTGAGTAACACATTATAATGGGATTTCAGTGCAACTGGTCTACAGTTAATTAAAAGTCACTGTGGATACTCATTTTAAGATCCCTCATTACGATAATTGTTTACCGTCCTTTGATTATGTCAACAAACCTTCATTTTTGCCATGACATCGTATTGCCCTGTGCTGATGCTTACAATGCTGCTCTCAGCTCATTGTGTGTGAAAGGATTGCTTGCTCTTTGGTCTGTCAGCAGTCAGAGTTGTGGCATTCATTAGTCATACTATCCCCACCCCACCCCCAAGAGTAACAGCTATAGAAACAGTTTCAGCAACCTTTTTGGTAATTCAGAACATTTTTAAAAGTTTGCTGTCTTGTTCCTTGTTAAAGAATAGGTTAAATGAACAATGTGACTGAGTGATGGAACATATCTCTCATTTATACATCGTCTTCTAGGACAGGATTTCGGTAAAGACAGATTCCCTTGGGAAGTTCCAGTCTGTTTTAGAGGTGGACCAAGAATGTCTCAAATGATTATCTTGAAAAATGATGAGCTATGGTCTTCCTTCTATTATATGATGAGAACACTTCTGCAACAAAATGGTGAAGTTTAACATTAGTTTGTTTGTTAGAAATGAGGATAAATGAATGATTATATGTAAATTAATTACTTATGTGTTCTGTGCTGAAAGAAAACTATAGCCCTTATTTGCTTCATTTACATATTGCTAATTTAGCTTTCTTGATTCTTTAAGTTAAGCAACAAATTTCTCAAATTACTCAAGATAAATTAATCCTTCATCCTGAAGTATTTTTTGATCAGCTTTTCTCCTCATAGCTGAACATCAGCTTGCCCCATGAACTTTTCTCACCTACTGGGTCTACCAAGCACTCCAAAACTCACCTGGATTTGCTGTAATCCATGTTTTGGGTCTGGTGAAGAGATAGAGGCTCATGGTGTATCATATTGTTGCTTAGATTTTTTTCACCTACATGATTTCTACCCACTTGTCATTTCCTGAGGGTGGTCATGTGGTGTGTATGAGCTTGCATATTCTCTCATCTGTGCAGCAACTATGCCAGGATCCTCTGTCAATCCCATTTTAGCACAATGGGACAATGCCCTCCTCAATGTCTTCAGCCTACACTAAGGATCATATGCAAGAATTATCCAAATGCGCATAGCCCCCCACCCCAGGATAGACACTCCCATTCTTTACCCGTGAGTGCCTCACTCAGGTACCCAAGCCACTCATGGGTCACCTGGGCTGTAATTAAGACTTTAATCATCTATGTCATACATCTGGCTAATTTTTCATCCTGATGTACACTGCAAATAATTTTTTTATGGGGAGGCCTCACACCAAAAAAACTTACTATGGCTGTAATGATTTATTGTATGGCTTGACCACCAGCCCAGAACAAAATCTGACATTTACTCCAAGAGAGTTGCAATAACATGTGGCACAGCCAAGTATAGAAATAGCAAGAGAAAGTTGATGACATGATATACAACATGGTCTTCCATTAGCTTGTAAAGCTTGACTTTCTTTGAGTAATGTGCCTATAATAGGCATAATGTATATGTAACTTCCCAGTGCAGTTCAGCTGCATGTATCCAGTATACAAAGGAGCTTTTTTCACTGGTAGTGGAATAGTCAGTTTAAGGTTGGCAAAACTATTCTGGATCTGGAATTTCTTACAGTTTTTAAATAAACAGTGTATCAGAACATTTTGAGTACCAGGGCATATTCCTTGCATACCATGTAACAATGTGGGCTGTCAGTATTACTGCAAACAGTAAAAACATAGATGCATGCACACTAAACATTTATGACATGGCTCATTTTAAATGTAGATAAATATAGACCTTTAGAGAAGTGTTTTATATTCCACTGTCATGTAACTTCACGGAACCAGCTGCCAACTACTGAAAATCAAAAAGTAAAGCTGAAACCAAGTTTGTAATGGATGCACAATAAATGAAATCTGAAGCCAGAAGTAAAATTACTTCTTTAATAGACCATGAATTCAACAAAGTAGTTTGGATTAAACGCTTTCATCCACACTAAAGTGGACTTCATCAGAATACCTGACATTGTCTACTAACTGTTATTTCAAAACGTTTTGACACCAAATTCCGGCAGACTTACAAATTTAAAGAAACATGTTATCAATTTCCATCATATTAACAATTCATGAAAAATACAATGTTAATTTGCATTCCTTATCAATTCATTCATTGGTTTGACCAAAAATTTGTAATAAAATAGAAAAACATACAATACATATGTAATTGATATAGTATAAAAAATACTAACAATATATTCTAATGCAATGAATTTCTATTGCATATTTCCATAAATGTTTCCATAAAAAATCTATATAAAACATATGTTAAAATCAATTAAATAAATCTATATGAAAAATCTATGACTATGTTCTAATATTTGACTGCGAATTACAATTCAGAGACTAAATATATATACTGCTCAACAAAGTGTGTATATATAAGAATATATATATATATATATATATATATATATATATATATATATATATATATATATATATAAATATCCATCCTGTCATCCCATGAAAAATGTGTGACTTAAAAATACAGGACAATCATGAATATTGATCCTGTCTAAAACTAATGCTTATACTAGCGCAATTGTAAAATAGGTTTAATAGTGACATATTCATTTAGTCCAGGTTCTCTAGCGGCATCAGTCAATATTTGCCATATTATTTCTTTTTTACTCAACTGTGCCTTTATATTTCCAGCTCGTGGATCTACCTTGATCTAATCAGTTATCCCAAATTTAAATGTATGTGCATTGCCATGTTTTGCTATATGCCTATATAGTGCATTATTGGTATCCTTAGTTCTAATGCTATAAAGGTGGTCATATATTCTCTTTTTGAGTTGGCGTTCTGTCTTACCTATATAATAAGAACATGACAAACACTTTACTAAGTATATCACATTCCTACTATTACAATTGCCTTGCATAAAATTAATATTGGTCTTAATAGCATTATCTAATATGACCCATTTAATGTCCAATATTGCATGGCATTGCCTACAACATCCACATTTACTAGTATATCTACCCTGGTCATTCTTAACTCTTACCAAAGGTCCAGACTCCATTTTTTTCTTTGTATTAGCTCCAATTTTATGTACAAAAACAGGTACTTCACCCAATATTTCATTTTTTTCATGATCCCCCCACTAATATATTCCAATTCTTTCTAACTATATTTTTTTATATGGTTAACATAGGGGGAGTATTCTAAAACACAAGCTCTATTGTAATGTTCAACAGTGTTTATCTCCTGTAGATCCAAGTTCTTAACCAGTTCTTTACCTAATAAGGGGGATATTTCTTTCCCCATTCATTTACTACATATTTGATGACATTGTTTAACATGTGAATAGGATAACCTCTAGATTTAAACATGGTTCCTATGTAATTGATTTCATCAACCATGTCATCATAGTTGGATGTCATGCATGTGGCTCTAATGCATTGGCCCTTAAAAATATTCTTCATCATATTTCTAGGATGGTTACTAGTATATTCTAAGTAACTATTAGAAAAAGTACTTTTTCTAAATATTTTGGACTGAAAACCATCATTAGAATTTGAAATATATGTGTCCAAATAATAAATACCTCTGGGGCTGTATGCATAAGTGAATTTCAACGATGTACTTGAACTATTCAAAAATTCTATAAAAGGCTGAATACTCTCCATATTTCCATCCCACAATATAAAGATGTCATCCAAAAATCTAGAGTAGTGCAACACATGTTTGTAATGACTGCTATTGAAAAGCTTAGTGGTTTCCCATTTCAACATTACTAGGTTAGCAAATATGGGGGCACAAGCCGCCCCCATTGCTACTTCCCTAGTCTGTCTTAAATTATCTCCCTCAAAGTGTATAAAGTTGTACTCTAACACCATAGACATTAATTCCATTATCAGGTTTATCTTATCCCAATTCAAGTTGGAATATTTCCTTAAGATGTTGCAAAAGTCATCTAGACCCATTTGTTTAGGTATACATGAAAATAAATCAATGACATTGATGGTGATAAAAATAATATTCTCTTTCCACACATTGGTAGTTAATTTTGTCAAAAAGGACCATGAATCTTTAATTAAATGTGGAATATTATTATATATTGGTTTCAACCTTTTGTTCCCTCAATGGGAGAAATTATATGAACATTTGTGGTTTTCCACCAACTCATCAAGGTTGCGCTTGAAGAGGGTCAGCGAGTTACTCTATTTGAAGCATATGGGAAGTCTATACCAGAGATGGGTAGACTCTGGGAGGCAAACCTGTCTCTCCAGCAGGTTTTGTTGATGTTGCATATTAGATTCAGGACTTTACAGTGCATAATGCATGAGTTAGACTTAAGGATATGGAGCATTTCTAGTAGGGCAGGGTCCATGATTGCCTTGCAGGCAAGACATAGATCATCTGTAGGAAACCAAGTAGAGTGATAGTGATTTGAGCCAGATTGCATAGGACAGGTGTTGGAGGGCATGGATTCTCTTTGTGAGGTATTTCTGTGGTCTTTCCAGTTGGTGCAGATGTATTGAGAGGTATATACCAAATGGGGTGTTATACTCAATTTTTGGTTTAATGAGGGAGGAGTATAGAGAGGTAATAACCTTCTTTTTTCTGGATGCAATCCCTTTACTTATGAGATGAACCAAGTAAAAGACTTTTCTGACCACTGCTACTACATGATGGTCGAATGTGAGATTCTTATTAACCTGAGTACCCAGGGTCTCTCACCACAGGTTGTGTGTTTAGGGGAGTGCTGTTGATGTGGTAATCAGTACGGGCCATGTTTCTGATGAATGGCATGATGATACATTTTTTTTGCATTTAGCTTAAGGCCATGATTTTGGCACCAGTTATTAGTTGCTGTGAGACCCTCTTGCAGTAAGTTAACATAATTTGGAGAGACAGTGACAGCACCCATCTTACAGTCATCTGCAAACTGGGTCAGCCACAGGCTTTTTGTCTTTGCCTGGACCTCTGAGAAGTAGATGCCAAACAGTAGGGGTACCAGGACAGATCCCTGAGGAAGTCTACTAGTGACAGGTCTGCTATCAGAGGTTGAGGTGCCTATTTTGACCTTGAGGGTCCTGTCAGTGAGACATTTGGCCACCTACCTGATGAGATAGGGACTTATGCCAAGTTGTGTTAGGTTTTTGATGATGGCCGAGTGGGGGATTGGGTTAAAGGCCTTGATCAAGTCAAAGTAAGCTGTACGTACTGGCTTTCCCACATCAAGGGCATTGGTGACAGTATCAAAGAAGTCAACCAGGTTCAACAGGCAATATATGACCTTGACAAATCTGAAGTGAGTAGGGTCGAGTGCTTGGAGATTGGCTATGTCCTTGTTTATGAGATCCAAAATAATACGCTCCATGGTTGTACAGACTAGACGTGTCGAGCTAATGGGGCAATAGTTTCCAGGGACAGATGTGATACCACCTCTTTGCAAGGGGATGAAAATTGCAGTTTTCCACTCTGCTGGAATGAAGTCTGTACTTAGGATGTGGTTAAAGAGGATGTGCAATGGCAAAGCTAGCTCTTGCTTGAGATGGGGCAGAATACAGCCTGGGATCCTGGGAGTAACAGTGTGCATTTAATAGCTGGAACCTGTGTTCTGAGAGACTGCCTTCCAATCTATCTGCAAATATACAGAGCTGAGCATATTTTTTTTTTGGTTTTAGAGTTTGTACTGTTAATTGCTGCTTAGATCTCTGTTGAAACTGTAGTCACCCAGTTCAGAGAAACTGCTTTCCAATCTATCTGCAAATATACAGAGCTGAGTATATTTTTTTGGTTTTAGAGTTTGTACTGTTAATTGTTGCTTATATCTCTGTTGAAACTGTTTTGTCCCACATCCCCCTATTCTCTGCTGTGTCTTCAGTTGGTGTAACTGGGTTTTACTTTTTTTGTGTTATCTAACTCAAGGATCACTTGCATAAAATTAGACCAGTTAGTAGCAGCCTGCATTTAATTGCTGGAATCTGTGTTCTGAGAGACTGCCTTCCAATATATCTGAAATATGCAGAGCTGAGTATATATATTTTTGGTTTTATAGTTTGTACTGTTAATTGCTGCTTAGATCTCTGTTGAAACTGTAGTCACCCAGTTCAGAGAAACTGCTTTCCAATCTATCTGCAAATATACAGAGCTGAGTATATTTTTTTGGTTTTAGAGTTTGTACTGTTAATTGTTGCTTATATCTCTGTTGAAACTGTTTTGTCCCACATCCCCCTATTCTCTGCTGTGTCTTCAGTTGGTATAACTGGGTTTTACATTTTTTGTGTTATCTAACTCAAGGATCACTTGCATAAAATTAGACCAGTTAGTAGCAGCCTGCATTTAATTGCTGGAATCTGTGTTCTAAGAGACTGCATTCCAATATATCTGAAATATGCAGAGCTGAGTATATATTTTTTTGGTTTTATAGTTTGTACTGTTAATTGCTGCTTAGATCTCTGTTGAAACTGTAGTCACCCAGTTCAGAGAAACTGCTTTCCAATCTATCTGCAAATATACAGAGCTGAGTATATTTTTTTGGTTTTAGAGTTTGTACTGTTAATTGTTGCTTATATCTCTGTTGAAACTGTTTTGTCCCACATCCCCCTATTCTCTGCTGTGTCTTCAGTTGGTATAACTGGGTTTTACATTTTTTGTGTTATCTAACTCAAGGATCACTTGCATAAAATTAGACCAGTTAGTAGCAGCCTGCATTTAATTGCTGGAATCTGTGTTCTGAGAGACTGCCTTCCAATATATCTGAAATATGCAGAGCTGAGTATATATTTTTTGGTTTTATAGTTTGTACTGTTAATTGCTGCTTAGATCTCTGTTGAAACTGTAGTCACCCAGTTCAGAGAAACTGCTTTCCAATCTATCTGCAAATATACAGAGCTGAGTATATTTTTTTGGTTTTAGAGTTTGTACTGTTAATTGTTGCTTATATCTCTGTTGAAACTGTTTTGTCCCACCTCCCCCTATTCTCTGCTGTGTCTTCAGTTGGTATAACTGGGTTTTACATCTTTTGTGTTATCTAACTCAAAGATCACTTGCATAAAATTAGACCTGTTAGTAGCAGTCTGCATTTAATTGCTGGAACCTGTGTTCTGAGAGACTGCCTTCTAACTGCCAATATATAGAGCTGAGTATATATTTTTTTGGTTTTAGATTTTGTACTGTTAATTGTTGGTTAGATCTCTGTTGAAACTGTAGTCTCCCTGTTCTGAGAGACTGCTTTCCAATCTATCTGCAGATATACAGAGCTGAGTATATATATTTTTGGTTTTAGAGTCTGTACTGTTAATTGTTGTTTAGATCTCTGTTGAAACTGTTTTGTCCCACCTCCACCAATTTTCTGTCGTGTCTTCAGTTGGTATAAATGTTTTTTACAGCTTGTGTGTTATCTAACTCAAGGATCATGTGCATAAAATTAGACCTGTTAGTAACAACCTGCATTTAATTGCTGGAACCTGTGTTCTGAGAGAATGCCTTCCAATCTATCTGCAAATATAAAGAGCTGAGTATATATTTTTTAGGTTTTAGAGTTTATACTGTTATTTGTTGCTTAGATCTATGTTGAAACTCTTGTTCCCCTGTTCTGAGAGACTGCTTTACAATCTTTCTGCTAATACACAGAGCTGAGTATATATTTTTTGGTTTTAGAGTTTGTACTGTTAATTGTTGCTTAGATCACTGTTGAAACTGTTTTGTCCCACCTCCCCCTATTTTCTGTCGTGTCTTCATTTGGTATAACTGTTTTTTATAGCTTGTGTGTTATCAAACTGAAGGATCACTTGCATAAAATTAGACCTGTTAGTAACAGCCTGAATTTAATTGCTGGAACCTGTGTTCTGAGAGACTGCCTTCCAATCTATCTGCAAATATACAGAGCTGAGTTTATATTTATTTAGTTTGAGAGTTTGTACTTTTAATTGTTGCTTAGATTTTTGTTGAAACTGTTTTATCCCACCCCCCCTATTTTCTGCTGTGACTTCATTTGGTATATTTGGTTTTTACAGCATGTGTCTCATCTAACTCAAGGATCACATGCATAAAATTAGACCTGTTAGTAACAGCCTGCATTTCATTGCTGGAAACTGTTTTCTGAGAGACTGCCTTCCAATCTATCTGCAAATATAGAGAGCTGAGTAGATTTTTTTCATTTTAGAGATTGTACTGTTAATTGTTGCTTAGATCTCTGTTGAAACTGTTGTCTCCCTTTTCTGAGAGACTGCTTTCCAATATATCTGCAAATATACAGAGCTTAGTATATTTTTTTGGTTTTATAGTTTGTACTGTTAATTGTTGCTTAGATCTCTATTGAAACTGTTTTGTCCCACCTCCCCATATTTTCTGCCATGTCTTCAGTAGGTATAACTGGATTTTACAGATTGTGTTTTATCTAACTCAAGGATCACTTGCATAAAATTAGACCTGTTAGTAACATCCTGCATTTAATTGCTGGAAACAGTGTTTTGAGAGACTGCCTTCTATCTACAAAAATACAGAGCTGAGTATATATTTTTTTGGTTTTAGAGTTTGTACTGTTAATTCTTGCTTAGATCTCTGTAGAAACTGTTGTCTCCCTGTTCTAAGAGACTACTTTCTAATCTAACTACAAATATACACAGCTGAGTATACTTTTTCGTTTTAGAGTTTGTACTGTTAATTGTTGCTTAGATCTCTGTTTAAACTGTTTTGTCCCACCTCCCCCTATTTTCTGCTGTGTCTTCGGATGGTATAACTGTTTTTACAGCTTATGTGTTATCTAACTCAAGGATCACTTGCATAAAATTAGACCTGTTAGTAACAGCCTGCATTTAATTGCTAGAACCTGTGTTCTGAGAGACTGCCTTCCTATCTTTCTGCAAATATACAGAGCTGAGTATATTTTTTTGGTTTTAGAGTATGTACTGTTAATTGTTGCTTAGATCTCTGTGGAAACTGTTTTGTCCCATCTGCCCCTATTTTCTGCCATGTCTTCAGTTGGGTTAACTGTTTTCTACAGCTTGTGTATTATCTAACTCAAGGATCACTTGCATAAAGTTAGACCTTTTAGTAACAGCCTGCATTTAATTGCTGGAATCTGTGTTCTGAGAGACTGACTTTTAATCTATCTGCAAATGTACAGAGCTAAGTATATATTTTTTTGGCTTTAAAGTTTGTACTGTTAATTGTTGCTTAGATCTCTGGTGAAACTGTTTTGTCTCACCTCCCCCTATTTTCTGCCATGTCTTCAGTTGGTATAACTGTTTTTTACAGCTTTTGTGTTATCTAACTCAAGAATCACTTGCATAAAATTAGACCTGCTAGTAACAGCCATCATTTAACCGCTGGAACATCTGTTCTGAGAGACTGCCTTCCAATCTATCTGCAAATATACAGAGTTGAGTATATTTTTTTGGTTTTAGAGTTTGTACTGTTAATTGTTGCTTAGATCTCTGTTTAAACTGTTTTGTCCACATCCCCCTATTTTCTGCCATGTCTTCAGTTGGTATAACTGGATTTTACAGATTGTGTTTTATCTAACTCAAGGATAACTTGCATAAAATTAGACCTGTTAGTAACATCCTGCATTTAATTGCTGGAAACAGTGTTGTGAGAGACTGCCTTCTACCTACAAAAATACAGAGCTGAGTATATTTTTTTGGTTTTAGAGTTTGTACTGTTAGTTCTTGCTTAGATCTCTGGAGAAACTGTTGTCTCCCTGTTCTAAGAGACTATGTTCCAATCTATCTACAAATATACAGAGCTGAGTATATTTTTTTGTTTTAGAGTTAGTACTGTTAATTGATGCTTAGATCTCTGTTGAAACTGTTTTGTCCCACCTCCCCCCTATTTTCTGTCATGTCTTCAGTTGGTATAACTGTTTTTTACAGCTTATGTGTTATCTAACTCAAGGATCACTTGCATAAAATTAGACCTGTTAGTAATAGCCTGCATTTAATTGCTGGAACCTGTGTTCTGAGAGACTGCCTTCCAATCTTTCTGCAAATATACAGAGCTGAGTATATTTTTTTGGTTTTAGAGTTTGTACTGTTAATTGTTGCGTAGATCTCTGTTGAAACTGTTGTCTCCCTTTTCTGAGAGACTGCCTTCCAATCGTTCTGAAAATATACAGAGCTGAGTATATTTTTTTGGTTTTAGAGTTTGTACTGTTAATTGTTGCTTAGATCTCTGTGGAAAAGGTTTTGTCCCATCTGCCCCTATTTTCTGCCATGTCTTCAGTTGGGTTAACTGTTTTCTACAGCTTGTGTATTATCTAACTCAAGGATCACTTGCATAAAATTAGACCTTTTAGTAACAGCCTGCATTTAATTGTTGGAATCTGTGTTCTGAGAGACTGACTTTTAATCTATCTGCAAAAGTACAGAGCTGAGTATATCTTTTTTTGGTTTTAAAGTTTGTACTGTTAATTGTTGCTTAGACCTTTAGTGAAAATGTTTTGTCCCAACTCCCCCTATTTTCTGCCGTGTCTTTAGTTGGTATAACTGTTTTTACCGCTTGTGTGTTATCTAAATCAAGGATCACTTGCATAAAATTAGACCTGTTAGTAACAGCCTGCATTTAATTGCTGGAACCTGTGTTCTGAGAGACTGTCTTCCAATATATCTGCAAATATACAGAGCTTTTTACCAACAAATTAGTGGAGTTGCCATGAGTGCGGCTTGCGCACCTGTGTTCGCTAACTTGGTTCTCCTAGAATGGGAAAATAGATACGTGTTCAACTGTCCTTTCTTTTCAAATATTGGACTATATTTAAGATTTTTGGATGACATCTTCGTCTTATGGTATGGAACACCACATGATTTAGAAGATTTTATGTTATATTTGAATTCATGTACATCTTTTTTAAAATTTACACATTATTCTAACGACATGAGTATATATTATTTAGATGTCACTATTTGTAAAGCCTCAAAAGGTTTTAAGTCCAATATTTATAGAAAAAATACATGGTGCAATAGCTACCTGCATTATTCAAGCAATCATCCCACTGTGCAAAAGAAAAGTATTGTTAAGGGTCAGGCGGTGAGGATCGCAAGAATGACCTCTGAATATGGTGACCTCAGGGAGGCCTTTACATTTCTTGGTAACATGTTTGTAGAAAGGGGTTATCCCATTAAGATGATTAAGGAAGTATTAAATGAGGTGTATTCAGGATGGGGTGTTAAATATAAGGCCCTTTTGGGGCAACCGTTAATGGGTAATGGTGAGGTTACAGAAAGAAAAAATTTCAAAGGAGCTTGTATAATACAATATGACACTTTTTCAGATGTGTTCACACAAACATTGATTTCACATTGGAATATATTTAAAACTAATAAAGAAGTGTTTAATGGGGTGGGTAACAAACCTATATTTACATATAAAGTTGGTAGGAATTTCAAAAGGACATTTGAGCATATTAATACAAATTCTATAATATTTAGAGCAACTACTGCCTGTGGAAATTGTAACATGTGTTCCATGATTTACAGTGAACCTACAATAAAGTTAAATAATGGATTAAATAGTTTGGTTAAGTTCTGTAAAGGGAACTGTAAAACCAAAATGGTTGTTTATTTTGCTCTATATAAATCATGTTGTGCATTTTACATAGGGAAAACAGAAAGGTCTTTAAAAGAACGTATGTATGAACACCAATATGACATTAAAACAGCAAAATTACTAATGCTTTATACAAGCACGGTTCAACCTGTCCACTTTTTAATGGTTATAGGTTTGGCATTATTGACATTGTAAAGGAAAATAATTTCAGGGGTAGGGGTAATTTTAAAACTTTTTTGCTCAACAAAGAACTTAAATGGCAACTTAGGCTTAGGGCGAACATGCCAGCAGGTTTAAATGAATATATAAGTATTAAATCTGTTCTAACAGCTAGAGCTGATTGTATTAGATGAATAATAATATGCAATACAAAGTGGATTTTAATTAATATAGGTTAGATTTTATTTTCTTTGAAGTTTTTTCAACAAATGTCTTTCAAATTTTAATAGTGGGCTGTGTATTATGTTTTATTTTAACAAGTAGAAGAGATGTTTGGAATTTAATATGCAGTATAATGCAATATACACATTTCTACTGAGAGTAGTTGATGAATGTTTCTTTAAAATTGTATTTGGAACGTGTATTGTTTAATCAATTGGCAATTATTGTATTAAGAAAAATGTATTTAATTAGGTTTTTGGCACCAGTGCTTTCATCTGAAGAAGTCTGTGTCTCAGACAAAAGCGCTCATTAATTCAGCTTTTTTAAGTTATTAAAACAGACTGTTGCACTTTTATTGTGGCACTGGACTCTTGTTCATTTTTTTAGTGTGGATATTAGTTATCTTGGTGATTCTATTCGTTTTTTTTGGAGCCAGTGGCCGCATTCAAGTGGTTGGTCTATTTGTATTGTTTGCATTGGTGCCGTAATGAACATTTCTCAAAATGATTCTTCCACATTGGTGGAATGTGAGGACTTGCATCTTGGATCTATTGAGGGCATTCATAGCGAAGTAAACCAGATGCGTAGGGAGCTGAGCTTGGTGAAAGGTGACTTAACTAGGCTCATTGAATTGTTGAGCCAAAAGGATCCTGTAGATGGCGCTCCTGTTTCTGGTGAAGAGGTTGTTTCTGGTCATGTCGATGGTACTGCTGTGATGACGTCATCTCCATGCTCGAATATGGAGAGTAATGGTGGTGTACGAACGCGAACGGGTACTTTTGCTGCTAGCAAGGAGAATACATCAGGAAAGTCTATTGCTGTGTCTACAAAGCCGGTTGTGAGGCAACGCTGTAATTCACGGCATGAATATGATCCTTTTAAAAAAGGTACTGTATTACCTAATACACAACGTGTATTAAATGATTTTAATGGTGGTTTAAACGCCTCTAGTTCTAATGTTGCCACCAATTTTACAACAGGTTTGAGCTATAAAGATGTGGTAACTAAGACATTTAATTTTGATAGTAAATTTCCTTCGTTGACAGCACATTATGGGTCAGAGGCTTCTAAGGAAAATTCATTGACATTAAAAGAAATGATTTTTCTCTTGGAGAAAAAACTTTATAAATTAAAGCGCCTACAAATCGGCAATAATTATTTAAAGTTTTGTGTGAAAAATAACATTATACCACAAGGACTAAGGGTATATAAATATCCATTTGGTATTTTATATTCTGAAGATGTGATTATAGAATGGAACAGTTTTTTTGATGAATGTGGTAAAAGATTGGTTGAAAGACTAATTAAAAACAATGACTGTACACTGCTTGATCTGGAAACCGAAACTAATACATTGAATGCTGATATTATAAATGACTTATTGTTTGGTGAATATGAGGATTTGTATAATAGAATTTTGATTAAGATTGATAAAAAAGTGTTGAATGTTTTTCAAACTAAACAAAGGAAATATGTTCGAGATAAGAGACAGTATGAGCTAGGGAAGGCATATCCAGGTCCGCCTAAAATCAAAGTGAACAGTGGGGATAAAGGGTATAATAGGATAATACGTTTTGAGCCTAATCAGACTGAGAGGTATGATGAAGGTAGTGTTAATAATGATCCATATAGAACAGATAGGAATACACATAGACCATTAGACGAACTAGATTCATTTAATCAGGAGGATGAACCTTTTTTAGGACCCAGAAGATCAGAAAGGCTAGCAAGTAAAAGCAGATTACCATCAGATCCGGGACTTTCCAGCAACAGTTATGGGAAGGAATACGAGTGGAAAAAAGTGGTGAGGAAAGGGAAATACGTATTTCTAATGATTTTGAGGGCATTGTTAATGAGTATAATGGATTCAAAATTTTTAACTATACATCTTGCACTTTGACCAAATTACATTTTTCATTATTTTCAAAAGGTTTCAAATTTGTGAAATCACAATATGGTGATATAGCTAACCACCTAGTTGATTTAAAACTATATTTAAGGAAATTCAATTTAAAAATCTTGTATAACAATGAAACTGCAAATAAGGGTGGTCATTATAATGAGTTGGTAAGGAGTAGTACATTCAACCCCCCACTTCACCCAGTATTGCTTATGTTTGAAAAGATAGTTACAGAAGAATTATAGGATTCATATGCCCAAAATAGATGGCAAACCAAAAATTCTAATCTGACTAATGAAGAATGAAGATTGTTGGAAGAATTACAGACTCAGGACATTTTTCGGATTATGAAACCAGATAAAGGTGGGGGGGGTAGTTTTATACAACAAAGAGGAATATAACAATGTAATTACCAACATTCTTTTGGATAATAAAACTTATGTACCTGTTTCTATTAATGAGATAAATATTGGATATAGCAGAATTGATTCTTTATTAGAAGAATATCTTATTGAAAATAGAATTGACGACAAGACATACAAGTTTTTGAAACAAGAATATCCTGTTATTCCCAATATATTTGGAATACCTAAGGTACATAAGTCAATTTTTGAACCAACATTTAGACCAATAGTATCAGCGAAAAATTCAAAGATGCATCCCTTAGCAGTGTATATTGATCATTACACTAAAGATATTATTAGCAGGACCATACATCTGGTAAAAGATTCATGGGAATTTCTTACTAAAATTAATGATAATTTATGGAAAGAAGGCTGTATATTCTTGACCATTGATGTAAGGGATCTTTTTACATGTATCCCTAGGAATGAAGGGCATGAATATTTTGGGGACAGTTTGACTAAGTATTCTACTTTACCTAAGGATAAAATAATTCTAATTTTGGAACTTATGGAAGTAGTATTAGATTCAAATTATATCCATTTTCAAGGGGAATATTACCAACAAATTAGCGGACTTGCCATGGGTGCGGCTTGCGCACCTGTGTTCGCTAACTTGGTTCTCCTAGAATGGGAAAATAGATACGTGTTCAACTGTCCTTTCTTTTCAAATATTGGACTATATTTAAGATTTTTGGATGACATCTTCGTCTTATGGTATGGAACACCACATGATTTAGAAGATTTTATGTTATATTTGAATTCATGTACATCTTTTTTAAAATTTACACATTATTCTAACGACATGAGTATAAATTATTTAGATGTCACTATTTGTAAAGCCTCAATAGGTTTTAAGTCCAATATTTATAGAAAAAATGCATGGTGAAATAGCTACCTGCATTATTCAAGCAATCATCCCACTGTGCAAAAGAAAAGTATTGTTAAGGGTCAGGCGGTGAGGATCGCAAGAATGACCTCTGAATATGGTGACCTCAGGGAGGCCTTTACATTTCTTGGTAGCATGTTTGTAGAAAGGGGTTATCCCATTAAGATGATTAAGGAAGTATTAAATGAGGTGTATTCAGGATGGGGTGTTAAATATAAGGCCCTTTTGGGGCAACCGTTAATGGGTAATGGTGAGGTTACAGAAAGAAAAAATTTCAAAGGAGCTTGTATAATACAATATGACACTTTTTCAGATGTGTTCACACAAACATTGATTTCACATTGGAATATATTTAAAACTAATAAAGAAGTGTTTGATGGGGTGGGTAACAAACCTATATTTACATATAAAGTTAGTAGGAATTTCAAAAGGACATTTGAGCATATTAATACAAATTCTATAATATTTAGAGCAACTACTGCCTGTGGAAATTGTAACGTGTTCCATGATTTACAGTGAACCTACAATAAAGTTAAATAATGGATTAAATAGTTTGGTTAAGTTCTGTAAAGGGAACTGTAAAACCAAAATGGTTGTTTATTTAGCTCTATGTAAATCATGTTGTGCATTTTATATAGGGAAAACAGAAAGGTCTTTAAAAGAACGTATGTATGAACACCAATATGACATTAAAACAGGCAAAGTTACTAATGCTTTATACAAGCACGGTTCAACCTGTCCGCTTTTTAATGGTTATAGGTTTGGCATTATTGACATAGTAAAGGAAAATAATTTCAGGGGTAGGTGTAATTTTAAAACTTTTTTGCTCAACAAAGAACTTAAATGGCAACTTAGGCTTAGGGCGAACATGCCACCAGGTTTAAATGAATATATAAGTATTAAATCTGTTCTAACAGCTAGAGCTGATTGTATTAGATGAATAATAATATGCAATACAAAGTGGATTTTAATTAATATAGGTTAGATTTTATTTTCTTTGAAGTTTTTTCAACACAATGTCTTTCAAATTTTAATAGTGGGCTGTGTATTATGTTTTATTTTAACAAGTAGAAGAGATGTTTGGAATTTAATATGCAGTATAATGCAATATACACATTTCTACTGAGAGTAGTTGATGAATGTTTCTTTAAAATTGTATTTGGAACGTGTATTGTTTAATTAATTGGCAATTATTGTATTAAGAAAAATGTATTTAATTAGGTTTTTGGCACCAGTGCTTTCATCTGAAGAAGTCTGTGTCTCAGACGAAAGCGCTCATTAATTCAGCTTTTTTAAGTTATTAAAACAGACTGTTGCACTTTTATTGTGGCACTGGACTCTTGTTCGTTTTTTTAAATATACAGAGCTGAGTATATTTTTTTGGTTTTAGAGTTTGTACTATTAACTGTTGCTTAGATCTCTGTTGAAACTGTTGCCTCCCTTTTCTGAGAGACTGCTTTCCAATCTATCTGCAAATATACAAATCTGAGTATATTTTTTTTGGTTTTAGAGTTTGTACACTTAATCGTTGCTTAGATCTCTGTTGAAACTATTTTGTCCCACCTCCCCCTATTTTCTGCCATGTCTTCAGTTGGTATAACTGGATTTTACAGATTGTGTGTTATCTAACTCAAGGATCACTTGCATAAAATTAGACCTGTTAGTAACAGCCTGCATTTAATTGCTGGAACCGGTGTTCTGAGAGAATGCCTTCTTTTTGCGAATATACAGAGCTGAGTATATTTTTTTGGTTTTAGAGTTTGTACTGTTAATTGTTTCTTAGATCTCTGTTGAAACTGTTATCTCTCTGTTCTGAGAGACTGCTTTCCAATCTATCTGCAAATATAAAGAGCTGAGTATATATTTATTTGGTTTGAGAGTTTGTACTGTTAACTGTTGCTTAGATCTCTGTTGAAACTGTTTTATCCCACCTCCCCCTATTTTCTGCTGTGACTTCGTTTGGTATATTTGTTTTTTTCAGCCTGTGTCTCATCTAACTCAAGGATCACTTGCATAAAATTAGACCTGTTAGTAACAGTCTGCATTTAATTGCTGGAACATGTGTTCTGAGAGACTGCCTTCTAAATGCAAATATACAGAGCTGAGTATATATTTTTTTGGTTTTAGATTTTGTATTGTTAATTGTTGCTTAGGTATCTGTTGAAACTGTAGTCTCCCTGTTCTGAGAGACTGCTTTCCAATCTATCTGCAGCTATACAGAGCTGAGTATATTCTTTTTGGTTTTAGAGTTTGTACTGTTATTTGTTGCTTAGATCTCTGTTGAAACTGTTTTTTTTCCACCTCCACCTATTTTCTGTCATGTCTTCAGTTGGTATAACTCTTTTTACACCTTGTGTGTTATTTAACTTAAGGATCACATGCATAATATTGGACCTGTTAGTAACAGACTGCATTTACGTGCTGGAACCTGTGTTCTGAGAGACTGCCTTCCAATATATTTGCAAATATACAGAGCTGAGTATATATTTTTTGGTTTTAGAGTTTGTACTGTTAATTGTTGCTTAGATCTCTATTGGAACTGTTTTGTCCCACCTCTCCCTATTTTCTGATGTGGCTTCATTTTGTATATTTGGTTTTACAACTCGTGTGTCATCTAACTCAAGGATCACTTGCCTAAAATTAGACCTGTTAGTAACAGCCTGCATTTCATTGCTGGAACCTGTTTTCTGAGAGACTGCCTTCCAATCTCTCCGCAAATATAGAAAGCTGAGTATTTTTTTTTTATTTTAGAGTTTGAACTGTTAATAGCTGCTTAAATCTCTGTTGAAACTCTTTTGTCCCACCTCCCCCTATTTTCCGCCATGTATTCAGTTGGTATAACTGGATTTTACAGCTTGTGTGTTATCTAACTCAAGAATCACTTGCATAAAATTAGACCTGCTAGTAACAGCCTGCATTTAAATGCTGGAACCTGTGTTCTGAGAGTCTGCCTTCTGTCTGCAAATATACAGAGTTGAGTATATTTTTTTGGTTTTAGAGTTTGTAATGTTAATTGTTGCTTTGATCTCTGTTGAAACTGTTGTCTCCTTTTTCTGAGAGACTGTTTTCCAATCTAGCTGCAAATATACAGAGCTGAGTATATTTTTTGGTTTTAGAGTTTGTACTGGTAATTGTTGCTTAGATCTGTATTGAAACTGTTTCTTGCCACCTCCCATATTTTCTGCCATGTCTTCAGTTGGTATAACTCTTTTTTACAGCTCTTGTGTTATCTAACTCAATGATCACTTGCATAAAATTAGACCTGTTAATAACAGGCTGCATTTAACTGCTGGAACCTGTGCTCTGAGAGACTGCCTTCCAATCTATTTGCAAATATACAGAGCTGAGTATATATTTTTTGGTTTTAGAGTTTGTACTGTTAATTAATGCTTAGATCTCTATTGAAACTGTTTGTCCCATCTCTCCCTATTTTCTGATGTGGCTTCATTTGGTATATTTGTTTTTTACAACTCGTGTGTCATCTAACTCAAGGATCACTTGCCTAAAATTAGACCTCTTAGTAACAGCCTGCATTTCATTGCTGGAACCTGTTTTCTGAGAGACTGCCTTCCAATCTATCTGCAAATATAGAAAGCTGAGTATATTTTTTTTATTTTAGAGTTTGTACTGTTAATTGTTGCTTAGATCTCTGTTGAAACTGTTTTGTCCCACCTCCCCCAGTCTTCTGCCATGTCTTCAGTTGGTATATCTGGATTTTACAGCTTGTGTGTTATCTAACTTAAGGATCACTTGCATAAAATTAGACATGTTAGTAACAGCCTGCATTTAATTGCTGAAACCTGTGTTCTGAGAGACTGCCTTCTGTCTGCAAATATACAGAGCTGAGTATATTTTTTGGTTTTATAGTTTGTACTGGTAATTGTTGCTTAGATCTGTATTGAAACTGTTTCTTGCCACCTCCCATATTTTCTGCCATGTCTTCAATTGGTATAACTGTTTTTTACAGCTCTTGTGTTATCGAACTCAATGATCACATGCATAAAAATAGACCTGTTAGTAACAGGCTGCATTTAACTGCTAAGAACAAGTGTTCTGAGAGATTGCCTTCCAATCTATCTGCAAATATATAGAGCTGAGTATATTTTTTGGTTTTAGAGTTTGTACTATTAATTGTTCCTTAGATCTCTGTTGAAACTGTTGTCTCCCTTTTCTGAGAGACTGCTTTCCAATCTATCTGCAAACATACTGACCTGAGAAAATTTTTGGTTTTAGAGTTTCTACAGTTAATTGTTGCTTAGATCTCTCTTGAAACTGTTTTGTCCCACTTCCCCCTATTTTCTGCCATGTCTTCAGTTGGTAAAACTTGATTTTACAGATTGTGTTTTATCTAACTCAAGGATCACTTGCATAAAATTAGACCTGTTAGTAACATCCTGCATTTAATTGCTGGAACATGTGTTCTGAGAGAATGCCTTATATCTGCAAAAATACAGAGCTGAGTATATATTTTTTTGGTTTTAGAGTTTGTACTGTTAATTGTTGCTTAGATCTCTGTTGAAACTGTTGTCTCCCTGTTCTGAGAGACTGCTTTCCAATCTATCTGCAAACATACAGAGCTGAGTATATTTTTTGGTTTTAGAGTTTGTACAGTTAATTGTTGCTTAGATCTCTGTTGAAACTGTTTTGTCCCACCTCCCCCTATTTTCTGCCCTGTCCTCAGTTGGTATAACTGGATTTTACAGATTGTGCTGTATCTAACTCAAGGATCACTTGCATAAAATTAGACCTGTTAGTAACATCCTGCATTTAATTGCTGGAAACAGTGTTCCAGAGAGACCGCCTTCTATCTGCAAATATACAGAGCTGAGTATATATTTTTTTGTTTTTTAGAGTTTGTACTGTTAATTGTTCCTTAGATCTCTGTTGAAACTGTTTTCTCCCTGTTCTGAGTGAATGCTTTCCAATATATTTGCAAATATATAGACCTGAGTATATTTTTTTGGTTTTAGAGTTTGTACTGTTAACTGTTCCTTAGATCTCTGTTGAAACTGTTGTCTCCCTTTTCTGAGAGACTGCTTTCCAATCTATCTGCAAACATACAGAGCTGAGTATATTTTTTGGTTTTAGAGTTTGTACAGTTAATTGTTGCTTAGATCTCTGTTGAAACTGTTTTGTCCAACCTCCCCCTATTTTCCACCCTGTCCTCAGTTGGTATAACTGGATTTTACAGATTGTGCTTTATCTAACTCAAGGATCACTTGCATAAAATTAGACCTGTTAGTAACATCCTGCATTTAATTGCTGGAAACAGTGTTTTGAGAGACTGCCTTCTATGTGCAATTATACAGAGCTGAGTATATATTTTTTGGTTTTAGAGTTTGTACTGTTAATTGTTATTTAGATCTCTGTTGAAACTGTTTTGTCCCACCTCCCCCTATTTTGTGCCGTGTCTTCAGTTGGTATTACTGCTTTTTACAGCTTGTGTGTTATCTAACTCAAGAATCACTTGCATAAAATTAGACGTTTGTGTAACAGCCTGCATTTAATTGTTGGAATCTGTGTTCTGAGAGACTGCATTCCATTCTATCTGCAAATATACAGAGCTGAGTGTATTTTTTTGGTTTTAGAGTTTGTACTGTTATATGTTGCTTAGATGTCTGTTGAAACTGTTGTCTCCCTGTTCTGATAGACTGCTTTCCAATCTGTCTGCAAATATATAGAGCTGAGTATATTTTTTTGGTTTTAGAGTTTGTACTGTTAATTGTTGCTTAGATCTCTGTGGAAACTGTTGTCTCCCTGTTCTGAGAGACTGCTTTCCAATATATTTGCAAATATACAGACATGAGTACATTTTTTTGTTTTAGAGTTTGTACTATTAATTGTTTCTTAGATCTTTGTTGAAACAGTTTTGTCCCATCTCACCCTGTTTCTGCCATGTCTTCAGTTGGTATAACTGCTTTTTTACAGCTTGTGTATTGTCTAATTCAAGAATCACTTGCATAAAATTAGACCTTTTAGTAACAGCCTGCATTTAATTGCTGAAATCTGTGTTCTGAGAGACTGACTTTTAATCTATCTGCAAATGTACAGAGATGAGTATATATTTTTTTGGTTTTAGAGTTTGTACTGTTAATTGTTGCTTAGATCTCTGTTGAAACTGTTGTCTCCCTGTTCTGAGAGACTGCTTTCCAATATATTTGCAAATATACAGACATGAGTACATTTTTTTGTTTTAGAGTTTGTACTATTAATTGTTTCTTAGATCTTTGTTGAAACAGTTTTGTCCCACCTCCCCCTGTTTTCTGCCATGTCTTCAGTTGGTATAACTATTTTTTTACAGCTTGTGTATTGTCTAATTCAAGAATCACTTGCATAAAATTAGACCTGTTTGTAACAGCCTGCATTTAATTGCTGGAATCTGTGTTCTGAGAGACTGCATTCCAATCTATCTGCAAATATACAGAGCTGAATATTTTTTTTTTTTTGGTTTTAGAGTTTGTACTGTTAATTCTTGCTTAAATCTCTGTTGAAACTGTTGTGTCCCTGTTTTCAGAGACTGCTTTCCTATCAATCTGAAAATATACAGAGCTGAGTATTTTTTTTTTTGGTTTTAGAGTTTGTACTGTTAATTGTTGCTTAGACCTCTGGTGAAACTGTTTTGTCCCACCTTCCCCTAGTTTCTGCCTTGTCTTCAGTTGGCATAACTTTTTTTACAGCTTGTGTGTTATCTAACTCAAGGATCACTTGCATAAAATAAGACCTGTTAGTAACAACCTACATTTAATTGCTGGAAACAGTGTTCTGAGAGACTTCCTTCTATCTCCAAATATACAGAGCTGAGTATATATTTTTTTGGTTTTAGAGTTTGTACAGTTAATTGTTGCTTAGATTTCTGCTGAAACTGTTTTGTCCCACCTCCCCCTATTTTCTGCCATGTCTTCAGTTGGTATAACTGGATTTTACAGATTGTGTGTTATCTAACTCAAGGATCACTTGCATAAAATTAGACCTGTTAGTAACATGCTACATTTAATTGCTAGAAACAGTGTTCTGAGAGACTGCCTTCTATCTCCAAATATACAGAGCTCAGTATATATATTTTTTTGGTTTTAGAGTTTGTACTGTTAATTGTTGCTTAGATCTCTGTTGAAACTGTTGTCTCCCCCTTCTGAAAGACTGCTTTGCAATCTATCTGCAAATATACCGAGCTGAGTATTTTTTTTGGTTTTAGAGTTTGTACTGTTAATTGTTCCTTAGATCTCTGTTGAAACTGCTGTATCCCTTTTCTGAGAGACTGCTTTCCAATCTATCTGCAAACATACAGAGCTGAGTATATTTTTTGGTTTTAGAGTTTGTACAGTTAATTGTTGCTTAGATCTCTGTTGAAACTGTTTTGTCCCACCTCCCCCTATTCTCTGCCATATCCTCAGTTGGTATAACTGGATTTTACAGATTGTACTTTATCTACCTCAAGGATCACTTGCATAAAATTAGACCTGTTAGTAACATCCTGCATTTAATTGCTGGAAACAGTGTTTTGAGAGACTGCCTTCTATCTGCAAATATACAGATCTGAGTATATATATTTTTTGTTTTTTTAGAGTTTGTACTGTTAATTGTTCTTTAGATCTCTGTTGAAACTGTTTTCTCCCTGTTCTGAGAGACTGCTTTCCAATATATTTGCAAATATACAGACCTGAGTATATATTTTTTTGGTTTTAGAGTTTGTACTGTTAATTGTTGCTTAGATCTTTGTTGAAACTGTTTTGTCCCACCTCCCCGTATTTTCTGCCGTGTCTACAGTTGGTATAACTGTTTTTTTCAACTTGTGTTTTATCTAACTCAAGAATCACTTGCATAAAATTAGACGTGTTAGTAACATCCTGCATTTAATTGCTGGAAACAGTGTTTTGAGAGACTGCCTTCTATCTGCAAATATACAGAGCTGAGTATATTTTTTTTGGTTTTAGAGTTTGTACTGTTAATTGTTATTTAGATCTTTGTTGAAACTGTTTTGTCCCACCTCCCCCTATTTTCTGCCGTGTCTTCAGTTGGTATAACTGTTTTTTTCAGCTTGTGTGTTATCTAACTCAAGAATCACTTGCATAAAATTAGACGTTTTTGTAACAGCCTGCATTTAATTGTTGGAATCTGTGTTCTGAGAGACTGCATTCCAATCTATCTGCAAATATACAGAGCTGAATATTTTTTTTTTGGTTTTAGAGTTTGTACTGTTAATTCTTGCTTAAATCTCTGTTGAAACTGTTGTGTCCCTGTTTTCAGAGACTGCTTTCCTATCAATCTGAAAATATACAGAGCTGAGTATTTTTTTTTTTGGTTTTAGAGTTTGTACTGTTAATTGTTGCTTAGACCTCTGGTGAAACTGTTTTGTCCCACCTTCCCCTAGTTTCTGCCTTGTCTTCAGTTGGCATAACTTTTTTTACAGCTTGTGTGTTATCTAACTCAAGGATCACTTGCATAAAATTAGACCTGTTAGTAACAACCTACATTTAATTGCTGGAAACAGTGTTCTGAGAGACTTCCTTCTATCTCCAAATATACAGAGCTGAGTATATATTTTTTTGGTTTTAGAGTTTGTACAATTAATTGTTGCTTAGATTTCTGCTGAAACTGTTTTGTCCCACCTCCCCCTATTTTCTGCCATGTCTTCAGTTGGTATAACTGGATTTTACAGATTGTGTGTTATCTAACTCAAGGATCACTTGCATAAAATTAGACCTGTTAGTAACATGCTACATTTAATTGCTAGAAACAGTGTTCTGAGAGACTGCCTTCTATCTCCAAATATACAGAGCTGATTATATATTTTTTTTGGTTTTAGAGTTTGTACTGTTAATTGTTGCTTAGATCTCTGTTGAAACTGTTGTCTCCCCCTTCTGAAAGACTGCTTTGCAATCTATCTGCAAATATACCGAGCTGAGTATTTTTTTTTGGTTTTAGAGTTTGTACTGCTAATTGTTCCTTAGATCTCTGTTGAAACTGCTGTATCCCTTTTCTGAGAGACTGCATTCCATTCTATCTGCAAATATACAGAGCTGAGTGTATGTTTTTGGTTTTAGAGTTTGTACTGTTATATGTTGCTTAGATGTCTGTTGAAACTGTTGTCTCCCTGTTCTGATAGACTGCTTTCCAATCTGTCTGCAAATATATAGAGCTGAGTATCTTTTTTTGGTTTTAGAGTTTGTACTGTTAATTGTTGCTTAGATCTCTGTGGAAAATGTTTTGTCCATCTCCCCCTATTTTCTGCCATGTCTTCAGTTGGTATAACTGTTTTTTTACAGCTTGTGTATTATCTAACTCAAGGATCACTTGCATAAAATTAGACCTTTTAGTAACAGCCTGCATTTAATTGCTGAAATCTGTGTTCTGAGAGACTGACGTTTAATCTATCTGCAAATGTACAGAGATGAGTATATATATATATTTTTTTGGTTTTAGAGTTTGTACTGTTAATTGTTGCTTAGATCTCTGTTGAAACTGTTGTCTCCCTGTTCTGAGAGACTGCTTTCCAATATATTTGCAAATATACAGACATGAATAAATTTTTTTGTTTTAGAGTTTGTACTGTTAATTGTTTCTTAGATCTTTGTTGAAACAGTTTTGTCCCACCTCCCCCTATTTTCTGCCATGTCTTCAGTTGTTATAACTGTTTTTTGCAGCTTGTGTATTGTCTAATTCAAGAATCTCTTGCATAAAATTAGACCTGTTTGTAACAGCCTGCATTTAATTGCTGGAATCTGTGTTCTGAGAGACTGCATTCCAATCTATCTGCAAATATACAGAGCTGAGTATTTTTTTATTTTTTTTTTGGTTTTAGAGTTTGTACTGTTAATTCTTGCTTAAATCTCTTTTGAAACTGTTGTGTCCCTGCTTTCAGAGACTGCTTTCCTATCAATCTGAAAATATACAGAGCTGAGTATTTTTTTTTGGTTTTAGAGTTTGTACTGTTAATTGTTGCTTAGACCTCTGGTGAAACTGTTTTGTCCCACCTCCCCCTATTTTCTGCCTTGTCTTCAGTTGGCATAACTTTTTTTACAGCTTGTGTGTTATCTAACTCAAGGATCACTTGCATAAAATTAGACCTGTTAGTAACAACCTACATTTAATTGCTGGAAACAGTGTTCTGAGAGACTGCCTTCTATCTCCAAATATACAGAGCTGAGTATATATTTTTTTGGTTTTAGAGTTTGTACAGTTAATTATTGCTTAGATTTCTGCTGAAACTGTTTTGTCCCACCTCCCCCTATTTTCTGCCATGTCTTCAGTTGGTATAACTGGATTTTACAGATTGTGTGTTATCTAACTCAAGGATCACTTGCATAAAATTAGACCTGTTAGTAACGTGCTACATTTAATTGCTGGAAACAGTGTTCTGAGAGACTGCCTTCTATCTCCAAATATACAGAGCTGAGTATATATATTTTTTTGGTTTTAGAGTTTGTACTGTTAATTGTTGCTTAGATCTCTGTTGAAACTGTTGTCTCCCTCTTCTGAAAGACTGCTTTGCAATCTATCTGCAAATATACCGAGCTGAGTATATTTTTTTGGTTTTAGAATTTCTACTGTTAATTGTTGCTTAGATCTCTGTTGAAACAGTTTTGTCCCACTCCCCCTATTTTCTGCCGTGTCTTCAGTTGGTATAACTGTTTTTTACAGCTTTTGTGTTTTCTAACTCAAGGATCACTTGCATAACATTAGATCTGTTAGTAACAGCCTGCATTTAATTGCTGGAACCTGTGTTCTGAGAGACTTACTTCCAATCTATCTGCAAATATACAGAGCTGAGTACTGTTTTTTTTTTTTTTTTTGCTTTTAGAGTTTGTACTGTTAATCTTTCTTAGATATCTATTAAAACTATTGTCTCCCTTTTCTGAGAGACTGCTTTCCAATCTATCTGCAAATGTACAGAGCTGAGTATATTTTTTTGGTTTTAGAGTTTGTACAGTTAATTGTTGCTTAGATCTCTGTTGACACTGTTTTGTCCCACCTCCCCCTATTTTCTGCCGTGTCTTCAGTTGGTATAACTGGATTTTACAGAGTGTGTTATCTAACTCAATGATCACTTGCATAAAATTAGACCTGTTTGTAACATCCTGCATTTAATTGCTGGAAACAGTGTTCTGAAAGACTGCCTGTTTTCTGCAAATGTACAGAGCTGAGTATATTTCTTTTGGTTTTAGAGTTTGTACTGTTAATTGTTGCTTAGATCTCTATTGAAACTGTTATCTCCCTGTTTTGAGAGACTGCTTTCCTATCGATCTGCAAATATACAGAGCTGAGTATATTTTCTTGGTTTTAGAGTTTGCACTGTTAATTGTTGCTTAGATCTATGTTGAAAGTGTTTTGTCCCACCTCCCCTATTTTCTGCTGTGTCTTCAGTTGGTATAACTGTTTTTTACAGTTTGTCTGTTATCTAACTCAAGGATCCCTTTACAAAATTAGACCTGTTAGTAACAGCCTGCATTTAATTGCTGTAACCTGTGTTCTGAGAGACTGCCTTCCAATCTATCTGCAAATATACAGAGCTGAGTATATATTTTTGGTTTTAGAGTTTGTACTATTAATCGCTGCTTAGATCTCTGTTGAAACTGTTGTCTCCCTTTTCTGAGAGACTGCTTTCCAATCTATCTGCAAATATACAGAGCTGAGTATATATTTTTTTGGTTTTAGAGTTTGTACAGTTAATTGTTGCTTAGATCTCTCTTGAAACTGTTTTGTCCCACCTCCCCCTATTTTCTGCCGTGTTTTCAGTTGGTATAACTGGATTTTACAGATTGTGTGTTATCTAACTCAATGATCACTTGCATAAAATTAGACCTGTTTGTAACATCCTGCATTTAATTGCTGGAAACAGTGTTCTGAGAGACTGCCTATTTTCTGCAAATGTACAGAGCTGAGTATATTTCTTTTGGTTTTAGAGTTTGTACTGTAAATTGTTGCTTAGATCTCTGTTGAAACTGTTATCTCCCTGTTTTGAGAGACTGCTTTCCTATCAATCTGCAAATATACAGAGCTGAGTTTATTTGTTTTGGTTTTAGAGTTTGTGCTATTAATTGTTACTTAGATCTATGTTGAAAGTGTTTTGTCCCACCTCCCCTAATTTCTGCCGTGTCTTCAGTTGGTATATCTGTTTTTACAGCTTGTGTGTTATCTAACTCAAGGGATCACTTGCATAAAATTAGACCTGTTAGTAACAGCCTGCATTTAATTGCTGTAACCTGTATTCTGAGAGACTACCTTCCAGTCTATCTGCAAATATACAGAGCTGAGTATATATTTTTGGTTTTAGAGTTTGTACTGTTAATTGTTGCTTAGTCTCTGTTGAAACTGTTATTTCTTTTTTCTGAGAGACTTCTTTCCAATCTATCTGCAAATATACAGAGCTGAGTATATTTTTTGGTTTTAGAGTTTGTACAGTTAATTGTTGCTTAGATCTCTGTTGAAACTGTTTTGTCTCCCTTTTCTGAGAGACTGCTTTCCAATCTATCTGCAAATATACAGAGCTGAGTATATATTTTTTTGGTTTTAGAGTTTGTACAGTTAATTGTTGCTTAGATCTCTGTTGAAACTGTTTTGTCCCACCTCCCCCTATTTTCTGCCGTGTCTTCAGTTGGTATAACTGGATTTTACAGATTGTGTGTTATCTAACTCAATGATTACTTGCATAAAATTAGACCTGTTTGTAACACCCTGCATTTAATTGCTGGAAACAGTGTTCTGAGAGACTGCCTATTTTCTGCAAATGTACAGAGCTGAGTATATTTCTTTTGGTTTTAGAGTTTGTACTGTTAATTGTTGCTTAGATCTCTGTTGAAACTGTTATCTCCCTGTTTTGAGAGACTGCTTTCCTATCGATCTGCAAATATACAGAGCTGAGTATATTTTTTTGGTTTTAGAGTTTGCACTGTTAATTGTTGCTTAGATCTATGTTGAAAGTGTTTTGTCCCACCACCCCTATTTTCTGCCGTGTCTTCAGTTGGTCTAACTGTTTTTACAGCTTGTGTGTTATCTAACTCAAGGATCACTTTCATAAAATTAGACCTGTTAGTAACAGCCTACATTTAATTACTGTAGCCTGTGTTCTGAGAGACTACCTTCCAATCTATCTGCAAATATATAGAGCTGAGTATATATTTTTTAGGTTTTAGAGTTTGTACTGTTAATTGTTGCTTAGTCTCTGTTGAAACTGTTGTCTCTTTGTTCTGAGAGACTACTTTCCAATCTATCTGCAAATATACAGAGCTGAGTATATTTTTTGGTTTTAAAGTTTGCACGGTTAATTGGTGCTTAGATCTCTGTTGAAACTGTTTTGTCCCTCCTCCATTTTTTTCTGCCATGTCTTCAGTTGCTATAACTGGATTTTCCAGATTGTGTTTTATCTAACTCAAGATTCACTTTCATAAAATTAGACCTGTTAGTAACATCCAGCATTTCATTGCTGGAAACACTGTTCTGAGAGACTGCCTTCTATCTGCAAATATACAAAGCTGAGTAGAGTTTGTACAGTTAATTGTTACTTAGATCTCTGTTGAAACTGTTTTGACCCTCCTCCACTATTTTCTCCCATGTCTTCAGTTGGTATAACTGGATTTTCCAGATTGTGTTTTATCTAACTCAACGATCACTTTCATAAAATTAGACCTGTTAGCAACAGCCTGCATTTAATTGCTGGAACCTGTGTTCTGAGAGACTGCTTTCAAATCTATCTGCAAATATACAGAGCTGAGTATATTTTTTTTATTTAGAGTTTGTACTGTTAATTGCTGCTTAGATCTCTGTTGAAACTGTTGTCTCCCTGTTCTGAGAGACTGCGTTCCAATCTATCTGCAAATATACAGAGCTGAGTATATATTTTTTTGGTTTTAGAGTTTGTACTGTTAATTGTGGCTTAGATCTCTGTTGAAACTGTTTTGTCCCACCTCCCGCTATTTTCTACCATGTTTTCAATTGGTATAACAGTTTTTTCAGCTTGTGTGCTATCTAACTCAAGGATCACTTGCATAAAATTAGACCTTTTAGTAACAGCCTGCATTTAATTGCTGGAAACTGTGTTCTGAGAGACTGCCTTCCAATGTATCTACACATATACAGAGCTGAGTATATTTTTATGGTTTTAGAGTTTGTACTTTTAATTGTTGCTTAGATCTCTGTTGAAACTGTTGTCTCCCTGTTCTGAGAGACTGCTTTCCAATCTATTTGCAAATATACAGAGCTGAGTATATTTTTTTGGTTTTAGAGTTTGTACTGTTAATTGTTGCTTAGATCTCTGTTGAAACTTCTTTGTCCCACCTCCCCTTATTTGCTGCCGTGTCTTCAGTTGTTATAACTGTTTTTTACAGCTTGTGTGTTATCTAACTCAATAATCACTTGCATAAAATTAGATCTGTTAGTAACAGCCTGCATTTAATTGCTGGAATGTGTGTTCTGAGAGAGTGCCTTCTAATCTATCTGCAAATTTGCAGAGCTGAGTATATATTTTTTGGTTTTAGCGTTTGTACTCTTAATTGTTGCTTAGATCTCTGTTGAAACTTTTGTCTCTCTGTTCTGAGAGATTGCTTTCCAATCTATCTGCAGATATACAGAGCTGACTATATTTTTTTGGTTTTAGAGTTTGTAGTGTTAATTGTTGCTTAGATCTCTGTTGAAACTGTTTTTTCCCACCTCCCCCTATTTTCTACCATGTCTTCAGTTGGTATAACTGTTTTTTACAGCTTGTGTGTTATGAAGAAAGTAGACAAGAGTATAAGGAGATGAGATGCATGGCAAAGAGAGAGGTGGCGAAGGCTAAGGATAAGGCATATGAAGAGTTGTATAAAAGGTTGGACACTAAGGAGGGAGAAATGGACCTGTACCGATTGTCTGGACAGAGGGACTGAGCTAGTAAAGATGTGCAGCAGGTAAGAGTGATAAAGGATAATGAATGAAACGTACTCACAAGTGAAGAGAGTGTGTTGAGCAGATGGAAAAGAGTACTTTGAGGGGTTGATGAATGAGAGGGAGAGAAGGTTGGATGATGTTCGGATAGTGAATCATGAAGTGCAGAGGATTAGCAAGGAGGAAGTAAGGATAGCTATGAAGAGGATGAAGAACGGAAAGGCTGTTGATCCACATGACATACATCTGGAAGCATGGAATTGTTTAGGTGAAATGGCAGTGGAGTTTTTAACTAGATTGTTTAATGAAATCTTGGAAAGTAAGAGGATGCCTGAGGAATGGAGAAAAAGTGTTTTGGTACCGATTTTTAAGAATAAGGGTGATGTGCAGACATATAGTAACTACAGAGGGATTAAACTGATCAGTCACAGCATGAAGTTATTGGAAAGAGTAGTGGAAGCTAGGTTAAGAAGGGAGGAGATGATTAGTGATCAGCAGTATGGTTTCATGCCAGGAAAGAACACTACAGAATCGATGTTTGCTCTGAGAGTGTTGATGGAGAAGTACAGAGAAGGTCAGAAGGAGTTGCATTGTGTCTTTGTGGATTTAGAGAAAACATATGACAGGGTGCCTAGAGAGGAGTCGTGGTATTGTATGAGGAAGTAGAAAGTGTCAGAGAAGTATGTAAGAGTAGTACAGGATATGTACAAGGGTAGTGTGACAGCAGTGAAGTCTGCGTTGGGAGTGACGGATGCGTTAAAGGTGGAGGTGGGATTACATCAAGGATCAGCTCTGAGCCCTTTCTTATTTGCAATGGTGATGGACAGGTTGACAGACGAGATCAGGTAGGAGTCCCTTTGGACTATGATGTTTGCAGATGACATTGTGATCTGTAGTGAGAGTAGGGAACAGGTGGAGGAGACCCTGGAGAGGTGGAGATATGCTCTAGAGAGAAGAGGAATGAAGGTCAGCATGACTAAGACAGAATATATGTGTGTGAATGAGAGGGAGGATAGAGGAATGGTGAGGATGCAGGGAGTAGAGGTGGTGAAGGTGGATGAGTTTAAGTACTTGGGATCAACAGTTCAGAGTAATGGTGAGTGTGGAAGAGAGGTGAAGAAGAGAGTACAGGCAGGATGGAGTGGGTGGATAAGAGTGTCAGGAGTGATTTGGGTGAAGAAGAGAGTACAGGCAGGATAGAGTGGGTGGATAAGAGTGTCAGGAGTGATTTGTGACAGACGAGTACCAGTAAGAGTGGAAGGGAAGGTCTACAAGCGGGTAGTGAGACCAGCTATGTTATATGGGTTGGAGACAGTGGCATTGACAAAAATGCAGGGGTCAGAGCTTGACATGGCAGAGTTGAAGATGTTAAGATTTGCACTGGGTGTGACGAGGATGGACAGGTTCATAGGTTCATAGGTTCATATGTTGGTACTAGGCTATCAGCCCTAGGGCCTATACAAGCCTTGCCATAACAATTCCCTGGTTATTTCTTCCCACACTATTTACTTCCCTGGACCCCTGTCTAGCAGGGTGACTGATGTGATCCCCGGGGTGAGTTTCCTTTCTCCCATTCAATCGTCAAGGTTCCTTTTGAAGAGGACCAAAGAGGCACTCTGCTTGACATGTATGGGCAATCTATTCCAGAGTCTGGGGAGTCTCTGGGTCAAGAACCTATCCCTCCAGCATGTTTTGTTTATTGTGATGACAAGGTTTAGATCCCTGGAGTGTGTGGCTCTGAGGGATTGGGATTTCTTTAAGTGTAGCATGTCCAACAGCTCTGGGTTTGACATGGCCTTGTATGTTAAGCAAAGATCACCTCTGAGTAGACGATATGCGACAGAGTATAGCTGGAGTTTTTTAAGGCGGTCAGCGTAGGGCATCTGCTTTAGACCTGTGATTCTTTTAGTGAGGTATTTCTGTGGCCTTTTGAGTTGTTGCAGATGTCTTGAGAGGTACATACCAAATGGGGCATTGTATTCTATAATGGATCTAATGAGGGATGAGTACAGTGGAACAATGACCTCCTTTTTTCTGGATGAAAATCCCTTAGTGATGAGGTGTGCCACATAGAAGGATTTCCTGACTGTTGTGGCGATGTGGTTATCGAAGGTGAGACCACTGTCCACCTGTGTCCCTAAGTCTCTTATCAAACTTTCGGTGTTTAGTGTACTGCCACCTATATGGTAATTCACGGATACATGTTTTTTCCCAAAGGGGATAATTATACATTTCTTGGCATTGAGCTTGAGCCCATGGCTCTGGCACCAACCATCTGTTTCTGTAAGGCCCTTTTGTAGAGTATCCACATCATTTGGGGATTCAATAATGGCTCCCAGTTTGCAGTCATCTGCAAACTTTGTTATCCAGAGTCCCTTAGTGTTGGCCTGTACTTCAGAGAAGTAGATGCCAAACAAGAGCGGTCCCAGGACTGAACCCTGAGGTACTCCATTTGTCACTTGTCTGGAGCTGGATTTGGAGTCGGCTACTTTTACAGTGTGGGTTCTATCAGTAAGCCAGTTAGCAACCCATTGGGTGATGTAGGGATTAATGCCCAGCTTAGTAAGTTTGTCTATGATTCCAGAGTGGGGGATGGTGTCAAAGGCCTTGGCAAGGTCTAGATAGGCTGTGTCACCTTACCCTTGTCCATGGCTCTGGAGACTGATTCGAAGAAGTCAATCAAGTTCAGGAGACAGGATCGGCCCTTCACGAACCCAAACTGGGTGGGGTCCAGTGTTTGAAGGTTGCCAATGTCTTTGTTTATAAGTTCCATGATAATACACTCCATGGCCTTCCAGATAAGGCTTGTCAGACTGATGGGACGGTAGTTTCCGGGATCCAAGGTGGATCCCCCCTTGTGGAGTGGGATAACTGTAGCTATGTGCCACTCAGTGGGCATGAAACCTGAGGTGAGGCTATGATTAAACATGACACTTAGGTGAGGTGCCAGTTCATATTGTAGTTCATGAAGTACACAGCCCGGGATGTCATCTGGTCCCATGGATGCTGTATTCTTAGCTTTGGAGAGTGCGTTTTTTACCTGTGTGTCCGTTATTACCGGAATTTGGCAATCTTCCGGTATTGAGATGGGCCATTTAGGGGGTGAGAGGGGGGTGAAGTTGGCACTGAATCGATCTGCCAGGATATTGGCAATATCCTTGGGATCAGTATATTTAATGCCATGTTTTAGCTCACAGCAGATCTGAGCATTGCCATTTAGATTCTTGACATAGTTATATAATGCCTTGTTGTCTTTGGAATCTTTGGCAATTTTATTTTCGTAACTAGCTTTGGAGGATTTTATGAGGGATCTCAGTTTCTTACTGAGGCTGGTAAGGTAAGTTTTTTGCAACCTGGGATTTTCCTCTTTTCTGCAACAATTTCTTCCTTTTGTTGTAAAGTTTGTTTATGGCAGGGGACCACCAGATTGGCTTCTTGTTTTTGGATGAGAGCATCTTGGTTCTATTTGGGATGGCACGATTTATGCATGAGTGGATGTGCTCGTACAGTGCCTTAGTGTAGGATTCAGCAGTTGAACTTTCAGCTCCCATCTGCATGGTTGTCATGAAGTTTGTCACTTCTAACTTGAGTAGCATGAAATTGGCTTTGGAGAAGTTTTTTATGGAGATTTCCTTACTGGGGGGGTGGGGGTGGGATGTGGATGTTAAGGGTGATTAGCTTATGGTCAGATGTGACTAACGAGGGGGTGACCATAGGTCTGGAGCATCGATTTCCCATGTTGGTAATGACCAGGTCTAGGATATTAGAGCCCCTGGTGGGACTATGGATTAGTTGATGCAGGGCGTTGGAATTTATGAATTCCAAGAACCGTTGGGCAAAGGTGTTGGTACATGAGTAGCTTTCCCAGTTAATGGCAGGGTAGTTAAATTCACCCAGTATTAGGGTGTTTGCTTCTATCTTAATATTTTCCAGTATGTTTAGAAAGGGATAGTGAGAATCTTGGGGTATGGTGGGGGATCTGTAGCAAGCTACAATTTGGATTGCAGTCTTACCTAGTGTTAGTTGCACCTGGAGAATTTCAGACGGATTGTGTTGGGCAACTAGCCTGGTGGTGTGAATATCCTTGGTGAATATTGACACTCCTCCACCTTTAGTGTTTCGGTCCTGCTTTGGTGGCCGAAAAGTGTGGTAAGAGTTGTAGCCTGGTATTGCAGGGGTGCTCTCTGGAGCCTTAAACCAGGTCTCAGTTACTGCACAGATATTGATGTTCTCCATTTTTAGGAGTGCTTCGAGAGAGTGCATTTTGACGTTTAGACTTCTAGCATTGAGTAGCATTACCTTCAGATTTTGCATGCTTGTACCTGTTACGGTGGTGGTTTTGTTCTTTGAACTTTGCCTAAAAAAGGCACTATAGGGGTGGCAAGAGCTTTAGCCAGTAACCTGAATCCCAGAGGCGACAGGATTAGGAATAAGTATTTTAGAGGCTCAGCCCAGGTTGGGAGGTTTGGAGACAAAGCCATAGAGGCAAGATTACGTTGGTTTGGACATGTGCTGAGGAGGGATGCAGAGTATATTGGGAAATAGATGCTAAGGATGAAGCTGCCGGGTAACAGGAAAAGAGGGAGGCCTAAAATAAGGTTTATGGATGTGGTGAGAGAGGACATGCAGGTGGTTGGTGTGACTGAGCAAGATGCAGAGGACAGGAAGAAATGGAAACAGTTGATCTGCTGTGGCCCTCCCCCTATTTTCTACCGTGTCTTCAGTTGGTATAACTGTTTTTTACAGCTTGTGTGTTATCACATTATAATTTATCAGCACTCCATATCAAGAGAGACCTTTTAAACGTAACACTAAGAAAGAGGAACCTGTCCACAGCAATTTGTTGGCAGACAGAATCTACACCCCTAGTGTATTTTCAACACTAAGACTGCAGTCAATCTGTACACCCCAAATGGCAGACAGAGATCCCATTCCCATCAATCTATCCCGGATACTGGATGGCAGTGTCCACACTCATACTCCTCAGAAGTCCAGATGTTTGCCTCATATTTTTAGTTTTTTTCTTCAAAAATGTTGTTTTCTGGATTTTTCTGGCAAATAAGTGAGGACTGAAGCAATTGAGTTTAAGTATTCATATCCTTCAGAAAATGGATGTTTACACAAAACCTTTTATTCTAGGAACTTTCTAAGTTTATAAGAGCAGTATTTAAAAATTGTCCCAATTTATGGGGCCTTTCCCCCCATCATTTTTGGTTTTGTCCAGATTTTTTGTGCCAAGAGGTTGAGAGCTTTGTCAACACTTCTTGATCCACATAATCTCCTTGTCTTCTCCATGGGCCTGATGCCATTCCCCAGGTACACAACGATTCTTGTAAAGAAGTGTACCTCAAATATCTAAAAATATCATTCTACAAGATATGGATGTTTTCTGTTAAAAAAAAAAAAACATGCTTCCATTCCTTTCTCCACCCTTTCTAATTAAAAACGTTAGAAGTTTCATACTGCATTAAACTATTGCTAAGTTCCATATTCTGATTTTGGTGCAGTCCCAAGAGAATAAGGCTTCTTTAACACTGTGTTACTGCAGCCCCTTTTAAAGTACATGCATTTAAATTTATCATTGCACATCATGTCATCGCCTCTTAACTATCTTTCAAAGGAAGAAGGAATTTTATTAAAGTCTTTTCAGTGCCTAAGGTAGAGAAATACAGTTTGGTCTACAGTATACAGACTGAATATGGGACTCGAAAATTTCACACATTCCTGGAAAAAAAAGACTGACATGAGAGGTAGTATAAATTTAAAACAGATGCATGTCCTCTACATTATTTATAAATATACAAACAGAAAAGCAATAACTTATTAAAATGGCATTCTTTAGAAAGAGATGATGGCATAGGTAATACTTACTTTGAAAGCTTCCTGTTTTATCCCTATACTTCTGAGCTTGTTGAGTCGAGCATCAATACGGACCATACTGGTAGGTAACTCAGGCAGGGCAGTTAGCAAGTTTTCTGCCACAATGAGCTCTTCCAGAGCAGGCAGGGTCCTGAATGCATCCTCATCAATCCATGAAAGGGAGCAGCTGGTAAGGTCAACCTTCTTTAACTTATCTGAAATGTAGATAGAAAGACACACTGACTCTGAAACAACGATATAATAACAAAAACACACTGATGCTGGTCTGTAACTTTATTTATACTAATGTCTTTATTTAGTAATATAACATATGGTCCCTCAAAAACGTATCTACAAAAATTGCATTGCCCACACTTAAACATCCCAATTTTTTGGTTCAAATATGACTGACCTACCTCATCAGATCTTTTTTCTAACAAGTTTTAATATTATTATTGTTCCTATACACAAAATCTGGTTTACACCCCAATACTTTAATTAAATCAATGTTACCCTCCAGAATTTTCCAGTTCAACTGAATAATGCCCCATAATACAAATACTATCTAGTGTCATGTCTAAGATACAGACAGTACTGGATGTATAACTATCATCTGATACCTTCATTTTGTTACTAACAAATGGAAGTTTTAGTATAGGAGGATATAATGTTTCTCTCCAATCCAAAATATTAGCTTTGAGAGCATAAAGATATTCCGTATCATACCACCTATCCAAGAACATATGAGTAATTCTTTTAAACTCTTGCTGTAAATCTACAGAGGAAGTTGTCATATGACAAGCTGTATGTATTGTCCCTTTGGAATATTCTTCTTCATAAAAGAAGGATGACTGCTCTTATAATGCAAATATCCATTAGTTAAAGTTTCCTGTCTGTGTATTTTATTGTGAAATAACATAGTCATATCATTCCACTCCAGACATACGTCCAAAAAATTAACCTTACACCCACTTCCCCTTTTACAAATTGCAAGAATCCAGACCTGATATTAAGGTCTTTCAGAAACTGTTCAACAATACAATCATCACCCTCCATAATAAAAATCAAATTATCTACAAATCTAGCATAAAATAATATTTTATATTCCTGTTTTAATTCAGTAAGAATCGTCGATTCACAAAAAGCTATTACAGTATTCTCATAAGCTGGTGCAGCTGATGAACCCATCGCAACCCCTTTTCATTGTTTATAAAACTGACCATTAAATGTAAAAAAAAATTATGTTCCAAAACAATTTCTATTAAACTACATACAAAATTAACTTTATGTTGTCCCATACTACTGTTATTCAGCAGATACTCCCTCACAGCCTCCACAACTTGCTGGTATAGAATGCTAATGAATAAAGACACTACATCAGTAGTCACAATTATATGCTGGTTCTTGCAAAATGCAAAATGTGAAAAAAACTGTCTCAGCTTATCCAGCAAATCCCAAGAATCTTTCAAATAGGAGGGTAATCCCTATACTACTGGGTTCAACACAGAATCTATGAACAAGACTATTCCCTCGGTTACTGAATGAGGTGAAGAAACAATTGGTCTAAATGGAGAGTCTGTCATACTCTTATGAACATTTGAGATGCCGAAGAGTGTCCCAACCCTTGGCTTCTCAACAAGACAAAAATTATACATCTTAATATCCATTAACTGACTTATTAAAGCATCATATAAAAATGAATGAATGTATTAAAAGCTGTTAAAAATATGTTTGACATTTACTACTGAATATTCGTCTGTATTGTTAAGCAGTCTTAAAATAGCTACATTATACTGTTCAACAGTCATAAATACTATGTTCCCTCCTTTATCTCTTTTCATGTACCTTAAATCATGTCTGTTCATTACTTCAATTAAAGCTTTACGTTCAGAGGATGTTAAATTATCATACCAACCTCTGTTTTTAGTACATTTGTCCAAGTGATTTTTAATATCCAGTAAACACACCTCCTCAAACACCTTAATAGTTTGATGCAAAACCGGTGTGTAACTAGAAGGTTTGTGGAAACAAGTGTTATGTTCAACATTCAGTCTATGAGTGTATTGTTTAAAGTCAACAACTGTCCGACTGTAATCTGCTTTTTTAGTAGGCACAAAATTAAACCATATTTCAAAACGTGTATCTGGTTGTCATTTAAAACAGCACCAGATAAGTTAATAATATTAAAATTGTCATTGAACTCTCTTACTGTTCATCGTTTGATGATTCCAATGAAGTCTGGCCTCTCGTCCTTGTCATTCGAGTCCTGAGATTCTTGCTCTTCTTCTTGGATAAAAAAGTTTTTGGACGCGTTCCTGTAATGTTCCCTGCATGGCCTACCATATTAGTAGTGAGTTCATTAGTAGCAGAAACCTCTTCATCCACTACTTCATTCTCCATCTCAGAATGGGCGGTTAGAATTTTCTCCACCCTAAAAAATTTCATCAGTAGATTAGAAGGTTGTGATTGGTTGCCAGGTTCAGGAGCCCAACGTGCCTTATTCAAGGAACTCTTTTTGAGTAACATGAACTTTCCTGTTATTGTTGTTGCCAGTACCTGATGATTTAATGTTCTTGTTTTTTGCATCTGGAACAAAATTAATAAAAGCTCACCCATTTTCATAGGTGGTGACATCCCTCAGTAATTTATTGTGTTTTCGATCAATAACCTCGTTCTCATGCACCTCCACCTCCTTCAGAACCTGTTCATAAATGCTGCCTGGATCAAAATCATCTGCCAGCAAACTCACTTCTTCATCAATCTTTAGTATTTCTTCCTTCAAAGCGGATAACTTCTTTTAATTGTTGTCAGTCAGTAGTTTTAATAATTGTAGACCAGCATTATTAAAAAATGGTATCAGTTCTTCAAAGAAGTGGTCTGAAAGGGTGATACCATTAGGTCATTTGAAAAACCTTAGATCTTTCAGTACTGTATGAAACTCAATGCACCTTCAAAAGTATCTCATCTCCAAATCAAGGTACCGATACTTTTTTAACATCTTACATGAATTGTCACATTTGTTGTGAAATTCTTCAGTCTTAGCTTTGGTGATTTTATAGTCTGCTTTAAGAAACAGATCATAACTGTTGTCCAAAATGTAATGAATGTTGTTGTACCGCAGTGGTTTCATAGAAGTCACCGTCGAAGTTCTGTTATCAGTGGGAGTGTTCTTAACATTTAAATCAACCACAGTAGTTTGTTCATCATCGGAACTAAACACCACTTCACTGGTAACTCCCTGCTTATTAACCAAAGCCTTCAAAGTCTTTTGTATATCAGACAAAGATGATAACAAAACATGTAAGAGTCCATTTTCACAGACGGAAGGTATAGAATGCAGGGTCAAATCCAATAATGGATCACTTTCCATCTCAGCCATTGGACACCACGAACAATAGTAAACCAAGAACAAAAAAATATAGACCAATGCAAAAACACACCAAAAAAATCCAAAGCAAAGGCTTCCAATGGTCAATAAAGACTGGAAAATGAATCAACTTTAGTGTATAAAAACTTCATTCCACACTTTCGTCTAAAACAGACATCTTCAGAAAAGCTATCGAATCACTAATGAACAACTTAAATACTTTTCAAGAGAGCTCATTAAAGCCAATTAGTTTATAAATAAAGTCAATTAAGCTATTAAAGACATATTCACAAATTCTTACTTAAAAACAATGGGAATAATATTAAATACCAAATGCACATAACCTTCAAATACTTCACTTGATATAATAAAACACTAAAAAATATATCTATAAATAAATACATATATTTATATATGTATATGTAGAAATCAGCCCTTTCAAACTTTTTTAACTTTTAATTTCCTGTATTTCAAAAAACATTTTATATTAACTGCTTCATTAAGGCCAGGTTTCCTCTCTGCCCTAATTTAATCTGCCAAATGATTTTTGTAGATACGTTTTTGAGGGACCGTACATTATGTTACCCCATGTGGATTGCACTTTTAGGGTTCCAGGCTATTTAACATGTAAAACTAATGGGTAGTTTACATCGGACTTTGTAGTGGATGTGAAGCATTCTATGTAGAGATGACTACACACACTTTAATGGAGCGTAAAAGGGAACATTTTGCAGTATAAAGAAGAAAGATGTTAACAATGCTTTGTTTAAGCATACCGAAGAGTGTAAGAAATATAAAAAAAAAAATATTTTCCATACTAGAGATTGTAAAACCTGACCCTATATGTGGGTATTTTAAAAATTATTTAGAACAAAGGGAAACCCTTTTGCGGGTTAAATTAGAGGCAGCTAGGAAACCTGGCCTTAATGAAGCAGATAATATAAAATGTTTTTTGAAATATAGGAAATTAAAAGTTAAAAAAGTTTAAAAGGGTGATTTATAGGGTCTATATTATAACAGTGAACTATCAATAGATTGAATGCTGTTATATCGACCCTTTAAAGTTGAAAACTAAAATGAGCGAACAACCAGAACAGCAATTTCTTTCTCAGGGAAAGAAATCACTGTTCCCAAAAAAAAAAAAATAATAAAATACACTAAACACTACTTTAAGTGGGGGGGGCTGTGCTCCCATATCCCCCCTACTTAAATATACCAACTCCGAGATCGCACTACAGTGGAGGAAATAGTACAACCAGGACTGCTGGCCAAGTGATTTCTTTCCCTGGGAAAGAAATCGCTGTTCTGGTTGTTCACTCTTTGTAGTTTTCGACTTTAAGGGGTTGCTATAACAGTGTTCGATCTTTTGATCATTCGCTGTTATAAAGTAGACCCATTTTATACATACACATATATAAATATATGTATTTATATATTTTTTTTTAGTGTTTTAGTATATCAAGTGAAGTAGTTTGGGTATTTAATATTATTCCCATTGTTTTATAAGTAAGAATTTGTCTTTAATAGCTTAATTGACTTTAATTATAAACTAATTGGTTTTAATGAGCTCTCTTGAAAAGTATTTAAGTTGTTCATTAGTGGTTCAATAGTTTTCTGAAGAAGTCTGTTTTAGACGAAAGCGTAGAATAAAGTTTTTATATGCTAAAGTTGATTCATTTTCCTGTCCTTATTGACCATCGGAAGCCTTTGCTTTGGATTTTTTGGTGTGTTTTTGCATTGGATTTAACCCTGCATTCTACACCTTCAGTGGATGAAAATGGACTCTTACATGTTTTGTTATCATCTTTGTCTGATATACAGAAGACTTTGAAGGCTTTAGTTAATAAGCAGGGGGTTACCAGTGAAGTGGTGTTTACTTCCAATGATGAACAAGCTACTGTGGTTGATTTAAATGTTAAGAACATTCCCACTGATAACAGAACTTCAACAGTGACTTCTATGAAACCACTGCGGTACAACATTCGTTCCATTTTGGACAACAGGTACGATCTGTTTCTTAAAGCAGACTATAAAATCACCAAAGCTAAGACTGAAGAATTTCACAAAAAAGGTGACAATTTATGTAAGATGTTAAAAAAGTATTGGTCCCTTGATTTAGAAATGAGATACTTTCGAAGGTGCATTGAGTTGCAAATAGTACCAAAAGGTCTAAGGTTTTTCAAATGCCCTAATGGTATCACCCTTTCAGACCCCTTCTTTGAAGAACTGACACATTTTTTTAATAATGCTGGTCTACAATTATTAAAATTATTTATTGACAACAATTATAAGAGGTTAACCTCTTTGAAGCAAGAAATACTAAAGATTGATGAAGAAGTGAGTTTGCTGGCAGATGATTTTGATCCATACAGCATTTATGAACAGGTTCTGAAGGAGGTGGAGGTGCATGAGAACGAGGTTATTGATCAAACACAATAAATTACTGAGGGATGTCACAACCTATGAAAATGGGTCTGCTTTTATTAATTTTGTTCCAGATGCAAAAAACAAGAACATTAAATCATCTTGTACTGGCTACAACAATAACAAGAAAGCTTCACAAGAGTTCCTTTAAAAAGGCGCGTTAGGCTCCTGAACCTGGTAACCAATCACAACCTTATGCTGTACTGATGATTTTTTTTAGGGCAGAGAAAACCATAACCACCCTTCTGAGATGGAGAATGAAGTAGTGGATGAGGAAGTTTCTGCTACTAATGAACTCACTACTAATATGATAGGCCATGTAGGAACCATTACAGGAATGCATCCGAAAACTTTTTTATCCAAGAAGGAGAGCAAGAATGTCAGGACTCGAGCGACAAGAATGAGATGCTAGATTTTGTCGGAATCATCAAATGACGAACAGTAAGAGAGTTCAATGACAATTTTAACATTATTAACTTATTTGGTGCTGTTTTAAACGACAACCAGATACAAGTTTTGAAATATGGGTTTAATTTTGTGCCTACTAAAAAAGCAGATTACAGTTGGACAGTTGATGACTTTAAACAATACACTCGTAGACTGAACTTAGAATATTTGTTCAAACATGTTGAACATAACACTTGTCGTTTCCTCAAACCTTCTAGTTACACACCAGTTTTGCATCAAACTATTAAGGTGTCTGAGGAGGTGTATTTACTGGATATTAACAAATGTACTAAAAACAGAGGTTGGTATGATAATTTAACGTCCTTGAAACATAAAGCCTTAATTGAATCAATGAACAGACATGATTTAAGGTACATGAAAAGTGATAAAGGAGGGAACATATTAGTTATGACTGTTAAACATTATAAAGTAGCTATGTTAAGACTGCTTAACAATACAGACGAATATTCAGTAGTAAATGTCAGAGATATTTTTAACAGCTTTCAATACATTCATTCATTTTTATATGATGATTTAATGAGTCAATTAATGGATATTAAGATGGATTCTTTTTGCCTTGTTGAGAAGCCAAGGGTTGGGACACTCTTCTGCATCCCAAAAGTTCATAAGAGTATTGCAGACCTTCCATTTAGATCAATTGTTTCTTCACCTCATTCAGTAACCGAGGGAATAGCCTTGGTTATAGATTCTGTGTTAAACCCTGTAGTACAGGGATTACCCTCCTATTTGAAGAAGCCTTTGCTTTGGATTTTTTGGTGTGTTTTTGCATTGGTCTATGTTTTTTTGTTCTTGGTTTACTATTGTTCGTGGTGTCCGATGGTCAAGATGGAAAATGATCCATTGTTGGATTTGACCCTGCAGTCTACACCTTTCGTGGGTGAAAATGGACTCTTACATGTTTTGCTATCATGTTTGTCTGATATACAAAAGACTGTGAAGGCTTTGTTTAATAAGCAGGGGGTTACCAGTGAAGTGATGTTTAGTTCCGATGATGAACAAGCTACTGTGGTTGATTTAAATGTTAAGAACATTCCCACTGATAACATTACTTTGATGGTGAAAAACTCCAAACCAAGTAGTAGAAGGCGCCACACAACTAAAAAATCCAAAAGGTGTGGAAATCCAGGAAAGTTTGTTGGCTTACCACAAATTTATTGTATAAAGTTCCAAAACGCACATAAAACAAACTGGCACAGATAAAAGAACGCTCCACATCATATGTGGGGGCGCATGCCGCGCCCATTGCCACTCCTTGGATCTGTCTAAAAAATTCCCCATAAAAAAATAAAAAATTGTTGTACAAAATCAATTCCATTAACCATTTACTTACTATCTTGTCGTTATGGGTTATGTTCATATTTTCAAAAATTACTTCCTCAAACATCTCTAGTCCTTCCTCATGGGGAATAGATGGAAAAAGGTCTATTACGTCTATAGTAACAAATATGAGCCCCTCAATTTCAATCGTGTCTCCCATGGTGTGTAATAGGTCCCATGAGTCTTTTAAAATATGTACTTTATGTAGCCAAATATTTTTAGTTTTAGTATCTACAAACTTGGCTAAAGAATTAGTTTTAGACCCATTAGCTGCCACTATTGGTCTCAAAGGGGGATCACTTTCATTTTTGTGTATTTTGGGGATCCCAAAGATGGCAGGTACCTTAGACTTATCCACTTTTAAAAAAATATAGGTCTCTAAGTCAATTAGTCCTTCCACCATCATATCATACAGATTTGTGTCAATTCTATTATAAGCTATGTTTATCTCATTTTTTGACACAGGCTCATATTTATTCTCATCCCACAAAAGTTTGTACATCCTAGTATCATATTCTATACTTTCCATAATCACAATTCCTCCCCCTTTATCCGGCTTCATAACCCTTATGTTTCTGTCTGCCTTTAAACTATTCAAAATTTCTTTTTCTTTTTGATTTAAGTTGTTATCATATGACACCCTTTTAAGATCAACTTTCCTAATTTCTTTCTCAATTAATCTTTCTAGGTTTTTTAATTGAGGGTGTAAGGGAGGGTTATAAGTAGATTTACGCCTTAAAGAGGGTTCATTCTCCTTTACGTGATTGCGAAACAGGGTTTTAAAATTAACTTTCCTTAAAAATATTTTTAGATCCAACAGTGTTTTCACCACGTTTCCTTTAGTGCTTGGAATAAATTTTAAACCTTTGGAAAGTAAACTAAAATGTCCTTCTTCTAATTGCACTGAACTAAAGTTATAAATATTGAAGTAGTTAAAAGTCCATCTGTTTCCTTCATTGGTGATGTTACTAATGGGGGGGGTCAGTCATATTTGAACCAAAAAATTGGGATGTTTTAGTGTGGGCAATGCAATTTTTGTAGATACATTTTTGAGGGACCATATGTTGTGTTAACCCATGTGGATCATACTTTTAATGTTCCAGGCTATTTAACATGTAAAACTAGGGGGGTAGTTTACATCGGACTTTGTAGTGGATGTGAAGCATTCTATGTAGGGATGACTACACTCACTTTAATGGAGCATATGAGGGAACATTTTTACAGTATAAAGAAGAAAGATATTAACAATGCTTTGTTTAAGCATACTGAGGAGTGAAAGAAATATAAAACATTTTTATTTTCCATACTAGAGGTTGTAAAACCTGACCATAGAGGTAAGTATTTTTTAAATGATTTAGAGCAAAGGGAAACCATTTGGCAGGTTAAATTAGGGGCATATAGAAAACCCGTCCTTAATGAAGCAGTTAATATAAAATGTTTTTTGAAATATAGCAAATTAAAAGTAAAAAAAGGGCTGATTTATACATACACCTATATAAATAAATGTATTTATGTATATATTTTTTAATGTTTTAGTAGATCAAGTGAAGTATTTGAAAGTTGTTATGTGCATTTGGTATTTAATATTATTCACATTGTTTTTTAAGTAAGAATTTGTGAATATGTCTTTAATAGCTTAATTGACTTTAATTATGAACTAATTGGTTTTAATGAGCTCTCTTGAAAAGTATTTAAGTTGTTTATAAGTGGTTGAACAGTTTTTCTGAAGAAGTCTGTTTTAGACGAAAGCAGTGGAATAAAGTTTTTATATGCTAAAGTTGATTTATTTTCCAGTCTTTATTGGCCATCAGAAGAATTTGCTTTGGACTTTCAGTACTCCATTTTGAATGTAAAGATTGTTGAGAATAACATTTGGGATAAATTCTGCAAGTGAAGTTTTTCAACGTGCAATGGAGCAACTTTTTTTCTGGGTATCCTTGTGCTATTGTAGTAGACAACATACTAGTAGGAGGCAATGGTGAAGCAGAGCATGAAAGAAACCTCAGAAAAGTTCTAGAAAGGGCACGTCAAGTGAATTTTAAGCTCAATCCACAGAAATGCAAATTCAGGCTACAAGAAGTTACTTATGTTGGTCATTTATTTACTAGTCCAGGCCTATGACCAGACTCTACTAAGCAAACAGCCATTCTCGAGATGCCAGCTCCAGACAATGTTCAAGCCCTGCAATGTTTTCTTGGCATGGTTAACTATCTAGGCAAGTTTATTTCAGACTTGAGCCAACTTTCAGCACCACTTAAAGAGCTGACACATAAAGATGTATCATGGTCTTGGTTAGAACATCACTAGAGAGCATTTGATGTCCTGAAACAGAGAATTGCTAGTCCACTAATTCTCAGATATGATATTCACAAACCAGTAACACTGTCCTGTGATTCTTCCAAATATGGTCTTGGTGCAGTCATTCTACAAGAGGATCAACCTGTTGCCTATGCATCGAGAACTCTTACCCAAACCGAATTGTAGTATGCCCAGATTGAGAAAGAGCTTTTGGTGATTGTGTTTGCATTTTCGAAGTTCCATGATTATCTTTATGGTAGACCTATCCAGATCGAAACAGACCACCAAGCGCTAGTCACTATCTTGAGAAAGCCTATGCATTCAGCTCCAGACAGACTGCAACATATGATGCTGAGATTGAAAAGTATAATTTCAATCTTGTCTACAAGAAAGGGAAACTTCTTTATCTTACTGATATATTATCCAGATCACACAGAAACATCACAGAACAACATGAGAATAAGAACATTGATTCTGAAGCCATGAAAGTGAGAAATTTTTCTTCCACATATCTTGATGTGTTGAGAGATCACACAGCCACAGATCCAGTTTTACAGAGGTTCAACCATTTTATCAATCAAGGAAGGCCATCAAAGCAATCCATTTTACATTAAGAAGTGCAACCTTATTTTCCATATAGAGATGAGATTTTGTCTGACAATGGTATCCTTATGAAATGTCCGAAAGTAATTGTTCCAAAGTCTTTGCAACAAGAGTACATTATTATCTTGTATCGTGGTCACCCAGCAGCCGACTCTACCAAAAGAAGGATAAGACGACTAGTATTTTGGCTTTCCATGTCAGAAGAGATTGAGAGAGAACTTTCATCTTGTTCCCTGTGTTATAGTACTAAGCCACTTCAACAGAAGGAACCACTTCACCTAAATCAGATTCCAGAACTACCATGGTCAACAGTAGCCACCACTATCTTCGAGTAGAATGGTGAACATTATTTGGTTTTGGTAGACTGTTATCCCAATTGGTTTGAGATTGACCTACTGCCTAACCTAGCATCCAGTACTGTCATTGCAAAGATGAAGCATCAGTTTGTAGTACATGGTAGTCCGCACAAAGTTATTTCTGACAATGGCTCACAGTTTACAAGCCAACAATTCAAAATACTTGCTGAAGAATTGGACTTTACTGATGTTGCACATAGCCCTGAGTACCTGCAGTCAAACAGCTTGGCAGAACATGCAGTTCAAAGTGCAAAATGGGGTAATAGTAATGTTTTCCTGAATCTCTTGATTCTCAGAAATGTTCATCATGATAAACATCTTGGTTCACCTGTTCAAAGACTTCTGTTGAGAAAAACCAAAACCACATTGCCATTGATTAGTCATTTGTTGGTTCCATGTGTCAAGAACAAAAGAGCAATGAAAAACCAATCTGTTGAAGAAACATTTAACCCAGAAGGCCTACTATGATAAAAACCAGCAAACCTCTCAATCCATTATGAGAAGGAGAAGTGGTAAGTATGCAAATGTCCAAAGGTTATGATCAGATAGGTGTTGTGAAGACTATTTGCCCAGAGCCAAGATCATACATTGTGGAATCACAGGAAACAGACTTTAGCTGGAATTGAAAATATTTGAAACTGGTATCTGAGCCTATACCATAGACTCTTTATCTCGGAGTGTGTTGTCCGATGCTCCAATTATAGAGGAAGTTCCAGAGGACATTCCCATTCCTGTGATGAATCCAGAAGTGCCCGGTATGAGTTGTGCACTGACGCCTATCCCTGTTGCTAAATTTGGTCCAGATTGTTATGAGCAAGATATGGTCACATCTCTAAACCTTGTAGCAGATACAAAGCAATCTGGACATGAACATTGTGTTTTGCTTCTAATGTCTATAGTAATGGATGTTTAACTCTAAGATTGTTTTGACAAAGGGCAATCTTTTTAAGAGGGAGGATGTAGATCAATGTGTGTGTATGTACCTTTAAGAAGCTATCCAAGGGCTTGCACAAGTGTAGACATACTGAGCACATGCTAGCCTGACTGTCATTTTGTAGTTTGCTTTTGAGAAATAGGGATGTATGTATATAATTCTGTCTGTTAACCACTTTGTTTGTATTTTATGATGCTGCCATCTATCCTGATGTGTTTCTATGTATTAAATCATCTAAACAAAATACCTCACTTGCTTGCCATCTATTTAAGAGAAGGACGAGCAACACAGCCCAAACGGGGCATTGTACCCATTAAGTCTCCTAACCAATGCTAAGTATAAGGGAGTGATTATTTCTTTAGAACTTGATGATATCCCTTTTCCAATTAGCTGGACCAAATAAACATGAATTCTGACAATCATTTTCACATTCAATCCAAGTACCTAGGTCCCAGACTACATTTTCATTTTGTAGTGGAATGTTGTTTATATAATATAATCAGGGGAGAGGCTCTCTACCAAATTTATAATACTACATTTTTAGTACACCCAGAGTTTACTAGGGAGAGTTCACTCTAGAGAGTTAGGATATCATAGCGTGAAATAATAACAATTCCCAGTTTGCAGTCATCTGCAAACTCTATTAGCCAGAGGTCTTGGCTCTCTGATTTATTATCTAGAAGAACATACCAGAAACGAAGGGTCCCAGCACAGATCCCTGAGTGGCACAACTGCTCATTACATACTTTCTGGCAAGGCAGCTCCTACTTGCACTGTAAACAGAAAAAAAACAACAGGTAGACCACGGCTGAAAAATCCAGGTTATAAATCCAAATATCTAGGTATCCAGATATAAATCCACTTCCACTTCCACTTCCAACAAATTCTCTTTATTAAAACAAGAGTAAGCGCTATCACGATCTAAAACAACTGATCGCTTCTTCAGACTCATCAAAACAGTTAAAACATTATTATTTAAAATCTAGCTCATCCAATAGAATCACATTCTACTATGACATCATCTAATTAATATTTTATGCTACAATTACATAGTGTAACCATCTACTTTAAACTTAGTAACAATTAAAAATACATATACATCGCAATTCATGCAAAAATTACAAGAATATATATTACATATACTGTATGGTATGGTCAAATAAGTAATTAATGCTTAAGTGGTCTAGTTAAAAAAAAGATTTCAACGAAACAGCATTATTCAACCCAGGGGGTCTGTCTGCTTGAAGTAATAAAATCCACTTTTGTTCTGCTTCTTCTACTCTATTCTTTGTGTCTCACCCTCTATTACTTTTATTTATTACTTCTAGAACCATAAAATTAAAAATGCGTTTTATATTTGCTTCTTCTACATGTTTTGCTAAGGTGTTCGTATCTTTCTTGTTCTTTATATCTCTAAGGTGTTACAGAATACGCTCCTTCAAGCATCTATTTGTCTTGCCTATATAAAAACATGACATACAGTGCAGAAACTAAAATAAACCAAGTTCTGTGTTTTGCAATCAGCATAAAAGTCAACATTGATCGTGAAACCTAATGTGGGATGTTTATATATAGATTTACTATATAGATACTCGCATGCCATGCAGTTTCTACATGGAAAAGTCCCCTGTCTAATTGATTGCTTCAATCGTTCCTTAATAGTAGATTTATAGCAAAGTTGCCTTTTTAAAGATTTTTTATTTCTGAAGCAAAAGCTAGGTCTATCTTCTAGTACTTTCTTCAGCTCAGGATCTGACAATAGAACATTCCAATTTTTCTCAAAAATATTGCAAAACCTTCTAACGTCACTAGAATAAGTTATAGCAAATCTTATTGTCATAGTATTAGTATCTTCTCTGTTCCTATCTTCTTCTACGGTATCTGTGAAGAGGGGTTTACACTTTCCATCTCTATTAACAATAGTACATTTAATGCTTTCATCTATATCCTTCTTACTATAAATCTATATTTGAGAAAAATTGGAATGTTCTATTGTCAGATCCTGAGCTGAAGAAAGTACTAGAAGATAGACCTAGCTTTTGCTTCAGAAATAAAAAATCTTTAAAAAGGCAACTTTGCTATAAATCTACTATTAAGGAATGATTGAAGCAATCAAATAGACGGGGGGACTTTTCCTTGTAGAAACTGCATGGCATGCGAGTATCTATATAGTAAATCTATATATAAACATCCCACATTAGGTTTCACGATTGATGTTGACTTTTGTGCTGATTGCAAAACACAGAACTTGGTTTATTTTAGTTCCTGCACTGTATGTCATGTTTTTATATAGGCAAGACAAATAGATGTTTGAAGGAGCGTATTCTGGAACACCTTAGAGATATAAAGAACAAGAAAGATACGAACACCTTAGCAAAACATGTAGAAGAAGCAAATATAAAACGCATTTTTAATTTTATGGTTCTAGAAGTAATAAATAAAAGTAATAGAGGGGGAGACACAAAGAATAGAGTTGAAGAAGCAGAACAAAAGTGGATTTTATTACTTCAAGCAGACAGACCCCCTGGGTTGAATAATGCTGTTTCGTTGAAACCTTTTTTAAAAACTAGACCACTTAAACATTAATTACTTATTTGACCATACCGTACAGTATATGTAATATATATATTCTTGTAATTGTTGCATGAATTGTGATGTATATGTATTTTTAATTGTTACTAAGTTTAAAGTAGATGGTTACACTATGTAATTGTAGCATAAAATATTAATTAGATGATGTCATAGTAGAATGTGATTCTATTGGATGAGCTAAATTTTAAATAATAATGTTTTAACTGTTTTGATGAGTCTGAAAAAGCGATCAGTTGTTTTAGATCGTGAAAGCGCTTACTCTTGTTTTAATAAAGAGAATTTGTTGGAAGTGGAAGTGGAAGTGGATTTATATCTGGATACTTGGATATTTGGATTTATAACCTGGATTTTTCAGCAGTGGTCTACCTGTTGGCTCTTTTCTGCTTATTTCGCTTGAGGTGTAAACCAGGCGTTTGCCCAGTTTTTTGATTTTTTTCGTGTCCTACTTGCACTGTATTGGTTCTCTATCTTTTATCCAGTTTGCTATCCATCTTACCAAATATGGGTTAATTTGAAAAACATGAAGTGTTTGAGTAATGCCAGCATAGTGAATTGTATTGAAGGCCTTAGCCAGGCCAAGATACAGTCTTGCAATGCATGGCCACCATCCACAGTCTCTCTTTCAAAGAAGATTGCCGGATTAAAAAGTCAGGATATACCTTTCACAAAGCCAAGTATTGTGGCTCAATTCTAATAAAATTCCTGATATCAAAGTTTATGATTTCAGTTATAATATGTTCCATGGTATTCCAGATGATGCTTGCAAGGCTGATAGGTCTGTAATTACCTCGGTCAGTTGTAATGCCACCATTACGGAGGGAAATTACCACTGTAGTAAGCCATTCAGCAGGGAGAAATCCAGTAGCTAAACATAGGTTAAACACTTTGAGATTATCTCAAAGGCCATGCTATGCACTATTACTTAAGCAAATAGGTACATTGACAGGTCCCACGGAGGATGTATTTTTGGTCTTAGTTAGCACACTCCATACATGGTATTAGAGATAATTAGGGTGCTTCCAGTTTGAGCAATGAAAAGCACTGTTTGAATAACACTGTATTACTGTCACTGTAGTTCCCAAGTCTCTCATATTCTGAAGAAATTTCCAACTTTTTAAATCAAATTCTGAGTCAGACACAAGCTTAAACAAACTTTCCACAAACTAAAAATGGTTCTAATTTTCTAAAAAAATAATAATTATATCAGGACAACCCGTTTAATTTAAAACCAGAAGAACTCTGTGCAGATGTTCCTGCATTACTATAAGTAAGCTCTCTAGTGGTGGTGAAGACAGACAGTGCTTATTATGCAGAACATATAGTTCAGTGTATACTACATCTCCCACTGTACATTGCATTATCATTGGTAATAACACCATGCTGACTTGAAATAGCTCTTGATGGGTTTTTTTTGTGAGGTATATGAGGTCTTACCCACCTGTGAATGAAGATGCTGCTAATAATGCAGGAGTCATTGGTAGTATCTTAAGGATATTTTAGGGATTTGAGATTACTGGGCTATTGACACAGAGGTCAGTTTAAGCCTAGCCATTTCATCCCAATGTAATACCATAGAAATGCTAAACAATACCCAAGATGGTATTTAATGATGACTGCCCATGTCCTGGAGGGTTATGGACTTTATCTCCGTTAAGAATTTACAGTGCCCCATCCAATCATCTAGGTTCCTCTTGAACAGTGTCATAGAGGTGCTCCTCTTCACATGAATTAGTAGCCTGTTCCAAAGATGCAGAAGTTGCTAGGAGACACAGCTGTCCCTCCAGCATGTCCTATTTAAGTTGCAGGCCATATTTTGGTCCCCGGAATGTGTAGTCCTAGTCCCATTTGATTTATTGATACGGAGCAAGTTCATTAGGTCTGGGTCTTGGATTACTCTGTAGGTCATGCATATGTCTCCCATAAGAAGTCTATATGATACAGAGTACAGTGACAGGGACTTTAGTCGGTCTGTGTAAGGCACATGCTAGAGCATCTTGATCATCTTTGTTAGAAACCTCTCAGGTCTCTTTAACTGCTGCAGGTGCTTAGTATGGCACATGCCAAATGGGGCTTCATACTCAATTATGAACTGGATAAGTGCTGAGTATGGTGGGGTTATAACTTCTTTTGCTCTTGAGGCAATGCCTTTACTAATCAAGTGTGCTATGTAGAAAGCATTCTTTACTACAGTAGAGACATGATGGTCCAAGTTAAGGTCGCACTCAACGTATGATCTCAGGTCCCTTACTACTTTATGGGTACCTAGGTTATTGTTGTTGATTTGATAGTGTGAAGGGAAATTTTTTTGTGCTGAAGGGAATGATGATGCATTTATTTGCATTTAGTTTGAGACCGTGACTAACAAGCCGTTGGTCTGTATGAAACCCTCCTGGAGTATACTGACATAATTTTGGGATTCAATGATTGCACCTAGTTTGCAGTCATCTGCAGACTTGGTCAGCCACAACCCCTTAGTTTTGCCCTGAACTTCAGAGAAGGATAGACTAAACAGTAGGGGGCCCAGCACTGACCACTGTGGTACCCCACTGGTATCAGGTCTGCTGGTTGATGTGGAGTCACCCACTTTGATAATATGTGCCCGGTTTGTGGGCCAGTTGGCAACACACATTACAATGTAGGGGTTTACTTTCAGTTTGCTATGTCTATAAGTAATGCCTGAATGTGGGATTGTGTTGAAAGACATTTCCAGGTTGAGGTATGGTCTGTGCACAGATTTGTTCTCATCAATGGCCTTGGTCACATTTTCAAAGTAATACACCAGATTTAACAGCCAGGATCTGCCCTTCACGAAGCCAACCTGGGTAGGATCCAGGGTTTGGAGGTCACCTATGTCTTTATTTATGAGGTCCATAATGATACATTCCATTGTCTTACAAATGAGGTGGTCAGGTTTATCGGTCTGTAATTCCCCGGGTCTATTGCTAGGCCACCTTTGTGGAGGGGAATAACTGTTGCTGTTCTCCATTCCACATGAACAAAGTATGTGGTTAGGCTATGACTGAAAAATGTACTTAGTGGTGATGCAGGTTCATGGTTTAGCCTGTTTAAAAGACAGCCTGGGATGCCATCTGGTCCCATAGATGCTGTATTTTTTTGCTTTTGACAAGGATTTATGGATCTGCTCTTCAGGTATGTAGGACAGGGGATTAAGAGAAACTTTGTTGTAAGTTAGGAGGGGATATGGCAGTGAAATTTTCATCAAACCTATCCACTAGCAGGTTTGCTATCTCTGTGGGGTCAGTGTGTGTGTGATACTGTTGGCCACTAGTTCTGCACATGCTTAGGTTCTACCCTTTAGGTTACATGTGTAGCTGTAAAAGGACTTAGAAGATCATAGGATCATAGGTTGTTAATAGGCTAATGGCCGTGGGGCCATTACAAACCTAGCCAAGAGTTTATCAGCATAAAGAAACCTCAATCAGCACCTGTCGCCCCTGTCAATGAGGGACACAGATGGAACCCCTGGGACAAATTTGTAGCTTTCCCTTCACTCATCAAGGTTATGCTTGAAGAGGGTACTTTGTTTTACATGTATGTGGAGTCTATACCAGAGATGGGGCAGTCTCTGGGAGACAGACCTGTCTCTCCAGCAGGTTTTGTTAATGTCACATATTAGATGTAGGCCTTTTGATCTGGAAATGCATAACAAGGTAGACTTATGACATGGAGCATCTCTAGTAGGGCAGGGTCCAAGATTGCCTTGTAGGTGAGACACAGATCACCTCTAAGCAATTTGTATGATACCAAGTAGAGTGATAGTAATTTGAGCCTGTCCACATAGGATAGGTGTTGGGGGCCATGGATTCCCTTTGTGAGGTATATCTGTGGCCTTTCCAGTTGGTGCAGGTGTTTGGAGAGGTACATACCAAACAGGGCATTGTACTCAATTATTGGCCTAATGAGGGAGGAGTACAGAGAGGTAATAACCTCTTTTTCTGGATATAATCCATTTACTTATGAGATAAACCAAGTAAAAGTCTTTTCTGACCACTGCCACTACATGATGGTCGAATGTGAGATTGTTGTCAATCTGTGTACTCGGGTGTCTCACTAGAGGTTGTGTACTTAGGGGGTTGCTGTTGATGTGGTAAACAGTAGGGGCTGTGTTTTTCCTGAATGGTATGATAATACATTTTTTTTGCATTTAACTTAAGGCCATGATTTTGGCACCAGTCATTTGTTGCTGTGAAACCCTCTTGTAGTATATTAACATCATTTGGGGAGTCAATGACAGCACCCAACTTGCAGTCATCCACAAACTTGGTCAACCACAGGCGTTTTTTCTTTGCCTGGACCACTGAGAAGTAGACACCAAATAGTAGGGGTCCCAGGACAGATCCCAGGGGAATACCACTTGTGACAGGTCTGCTGTCAGAGGTAGAGGCATCTATTTTGAACTTGTGGACCTTATCAATGACCCAGTTGTCCACCCACCTGATGGGATAGGGATTTACCCCATGTTGTGTTAGCTTTTTGATGATGTCCAAGAGTGGGATTGTGTCAAAGACTTTGGCCAAGACAAGTTAAGCTGTATGTACTGACTTTTCTTCATCCAGGGTCTTGGTGACAGTTGCAAAAAAGTCAACCAGGTTTAAAAAGCAAGATATGTCCTTGATGAATCTGAACTCAGTGGAGACAAGTGCTTGGAGATTGTCTATGTCCTTGTTTATGAGGTCCATAATAATATACTTCATGGCTTTATAAGCTTGTCAAGCTAATGTGGCAATAGTTTCCAGGGTCAGTACTGGCACCACTATTGTGCAAGGGGATGACAATGGCAATTCTCCACTCTACTGGAATGAAGCCTGTACTTAGGCTATGGCTGAATAAGGTGCTCAATGGTGAGGCTAGTTCTTTCTGGAGATGGTGCAGAATACAACCTGGGATACAATCATGTGCCATGGAATCTGTGTTCTTTGACTTGGCTAGGACCTTTAACACTTGATCTACAGAGATGTCAGGTGGGGGACAAGTATCAGGAATATTAAATGCGCCTTTGTTGAGGATAGGGGAGTGAAGTTTGCACTGAAACTATCTACTTGCAGGTTGGCTAAGTCAACAGGATAAGTGTAAGTGGTACCATTAAAAACTAATTTGGAACAAACCCGGGCATTGCCATGGAGGTTCCTGACATAACTGAAAAAGGCTTTGTGGTTACCCTTTGTTTCAGAGGCTAGTTTCAATTCATAACTGGCTTTGAAGGTTTAGTGATCTAATTTGCTTGTTGAGGCTAAGGAGGGAGATTTTCCAATTGAGAATGTGTGCCTTTGTACCCTTGGACAACAGTTTCTTCTTTCTGTTATAAAGCCTGTTGATAGAGGATGCCTACCAAATAGGTTTGTGTTTCCTTGAGGAGCAGGTCTTAGTCCTGTTGGGTATGGCTGAGTCCATGCAATTGTACAGGTGCATGTATACTACACTGGCATACTGTTCAGCATAGTTGTCTGCATCATCTGAGGGGGTTAGTGGTATGAAGCTACTGATACCCTCACTTAGCAGGTCGTAGTCAAGTTGTGAGAAGTTTTTTAGCCTGGTTACAGCTGGGGGGGGGGGGGTTGGACAGGATAGAAACTTCGAATGAGACAGACCAGTGGTCTGAACTCACCAGGGAAGAATTTACTATGGGGGTGGTGCAGCTGTCTCCCATGTTGGTGAGAACTAAGTCTAAAATATTATCTCCCCTTGTGGGGATTGAGACAAGCTGGTCTAGTGCATTAGAACTGATGAAGTCACGGAATCATTGGAGAAGCGCCTTAGAGCAGGAATAGTTCACACAGTCTATGGTGGGGTAGTTGAAGTCACCAAGGATCAGGGTGTTAAGGAGTACCTCAATGGAGTCAAGTAGGTCCAGGTAGGATGTGTGGGTGTTCTGAGTCATGGAGGGGGTCTATAGCTGGCTATAACTTGAATGGGTGTCTTGCCAATTGTCAGTTGCACCTGGAGTAGATCTAGTGCATCATGCTTGCAAACCAGTCTGGAGGTGTGCTTGTCTTTAATGAAAATAGAGACTCCATCACCCTTAGTCCTCCTGACCTCATTTTGAGGTCAGAATGTGTGGAATGAGGTAAAGCCTGGTAAGGCAGGGGTGCTCTCATTAGCCTTGAACCAAGTTTCTGTGACTGCACAGCTGTTGGCATCTTCCAGGGTGAGGAGGGTCTCCAATAGTTATCCTTGGCTGTACTTGCTAAGTTTCTCTCAAAGGAGCCCTTGGAGTGTTTGATAAGTTGTCTTATTTGCTTGTTGAGGCTGAGGAGGGTGCATTTTCATTGTTGGGGCCTTGCCTTTGTTTTCTTCGACAGCAAGTTTTTGCATTTATTGTAAAGTTTGTGACACTGGATGTCCACCATTGCAGCTTGTTTTTACTTGGGCCTCTGGCTTTGATTCTTTCTGGTATGGTCGAGTTTATACACGTATGCAAGTGATTGTATAGGGCTTTAGTGTAAGCTTCTGCATAATTACCACTTCCAGCTTGGCCTGGGATTTGGAATGCATTTATACCTTCACCTAGGAAGGTATAGTTTGCCTTGGTGAAGTTTTGTAGTCTGATTTCACCTTTTGTGAGTTCTGGTGTTAGTGCCAGCTTGAAGGTGACTGATTTGTGATCAATTTTAACTAATGAGGGCCTGACAGTTGCAGCAGTGCATCTGTTTGACATGTTGTTGAGGACCAGATCCAGAATATTTGCTCAACTTGTTGTGGTATGGACAATTTGTTCCAAGGCATTTGAACTAACAAAGACAATGAAATTTTGTGCTAGTGAGTTAGGGCTCGCATAGGCTTCCCAGTTGATGGTGTGATAATTGAAACCCCCATAACCAGTGTGTTCAGTAAAATTTGGATTGCCTCCAGTTTGGTCAAGTAAGCTTTCTGGACATTGTGATCCATGGATGGGGATCTATAACTGGCTATGACTTGAATGGTGGTCTTACCCACCATAACCTGGACCTGAAGTAACTCCATGGAGTTGTCCAGTCTAAGTAGATGGGAGGTAAATGTATCTTTATGATAGATAGAAACACCACTTCCTTTGGTTTTCACATGTTCATTTTGCTGTCTAAAGGTAGAAGGCATTATAGACTTGAAAGGTTGGGGTACTCTCTGAGGCATTGAATCACATTTTTATGACTGCACAGACATCTACATCTTCTAGTGATATAAGTGCTTCTAGGGAGTGCAGTTTTTGGTTAAAGCTCCTAGAATTAAGCAGCATGATTCTTATTTTGTTCTGATTGGTTAATTTCACATTGCTAATGTTATTTTCAAGACTTTACCTAAAAAGGTATTATGGGTGAGGCAAGAGCCTTTGCCAGCAGCCGAAAACCTAGGGGTGACAGATGTAGACCATCTCTGGCAAAGCAGCGAGGTTTGTCGACCATTCCCAAACTGACAGAAACTGAATTCCCTTTAAATTACACAAAAACTGAGCCAGTTATTGAAATCAATAATTTTCTGTGTATATTGTTGCATTATTCTAGGTGAGGGTAGTATGCTGCTCAAGGCTAGGGACATACCTGCCAGAGAAACATAGTCATAGAGCTCAACCATGTCCCTCGTCATATAGTCCAGTGACGTACATCTCAGTTCATTCACACCAGCTTGAACTATGGCATAATAGTACTTGTTGCTGAGACACCTGAGTGCATGCGCGATCTGATGAATCCTGGCACCGGATTGGCAACTACCAGTGACTTTCCCCTTGTCCAGTCTCGTGAGTGGGACATCCATGTGTCTCACTACTGAGTCTCCAATGACAATAAAATTTGTTTTTTGAGTGTTAAGCCTTACTGGTGTTGCTATGTGTCATGGGTGCTGTGGGGACTGTGTTTGTTGTAGCTTTCTTGTATTTTGGAGGTCTCTGGTGTTTCGGTAAGTTTTTTGAGACAACCTGTGCGTACGTGGATTTACTTGTCTGATGCACATTATCTTTGGCTTTAGAAGACAGCTTATGGAACGGCGTGGCCAAGGATGAACACAGGATAGCAGCAGATTTCTTCAGCTCCACCAATTTCATTACATTGACAGGAATTAATTACTTAAAAAATTTATTTTTGAAGTAATTTTCTTTCTAAATATGTTTGTTTTATATAGTTCTTGAACTATATCTAAAAAAGAAAGGAAATCTTAATAATATTCCTGTCAGAAATTACTTTGGAAATTTTCCTGTCAGTTTATCAGTCTGAAATGAGTTCCAGTAAGACAAATTCTCAAGACTCCAGCATCAAGAAAGAACTTCAGTCTCTGATAATTATAGTCCAGCAACTTACTGCTAAGATGGATAAAATGGATACTAAAATAGACACTTTCATAGAAAAAACTACAAAACAAATAGACTTGTTACATATGGACCTGCAACAACAGAAGATCCAGATGACAGGCATAGAAGAAGCTGTGAATGACATGGAAAATAGAATACAAGAAGAGGAAATCAACATTGAGTTTCTGCTGAAACAAAATACACATTTACAAACAAAGCTGGATGACCTGGAAAATAGATCTAGGCGCAATAACATTAGGATTTTTGGACTGCCAGAAAATATTGAAGGTAACAATATTACTTCTTTTTTCACAACATGGCTCTCTAAAACTTTAGATTTACCAGAAGCATTCTCTTTTGGTATCGAAAGAGCACATAGATCTATAGCTAATACTAACTCTAACAAAAACTATCCTAGATCAGTTATAGTTAGATTTCTATCATCTTTTGATAAAGAGATGGTTCTTAAATCTGCTTGGGCTAAAGCTCCTGTTAAGATTAATGAAACAACTGTGCGTTTTGACAATGACTATTCTTCCATGGTATTAGCTAAAAGAAAAGTTTTTCTGCCACTAATAAGGAGCTTAAAAAAGCACAGTTTAAAACATACCTTCTGTTTCCTGCCAAGCTAAAAATCTTCCTTCCTGATGGTCCTAAAATTTTTGATGACTTAGACTCTGCTTTACTGTTTATCAAAAAAAATAAGATTTTGGAAAAAATAGAAGAAATGGAATGGGCTAGTCCTTCGTTAAAGAGACTGGCAACTGAAACTTCGTGGAAGACTTCAGAGAAGAAGAGACTAAAAAACAAATGATTTGTACTATGTTTTTTTTCTCTCTCATCATTTCATTTTATTAATAATCTTTTAAATATAGTTCCTGCATTTCCAAGAAGCAACAAATATTTTGAAAAAGATTTAATCAAAGTTATTCTCTGTGTGCAAAGAAATGTTTTGTTTCATAACTAGTCAAAATATCTGGAGATTTAATGGCAAGCTGTGATTTAACTTGTTTCTCTTTCTGAAGAGGAAAAATAAGGTCAGTAATTTGATACATTTTTTTTCCTTTAAAAGTTTATATGTTCTTCAAATGCTATTCCTAATTATACTTTCTTGATTACACTGCTTATGCTTGTTTGTAAATAATCTGTCATGCTTTAACTAATAATAATTAGAACTAAATAATAGCAAATAATATGTTTTATTTTTAACTCTATTAATATAAACAGTAAGTAACATTCTATTGTATATATGTCTTATAGCTTTCTCTTACATTTTTTTTATTTCTGCCTTACACCCTTTTACTTTCTACTCTCTTTTCTTTTCTTTATTAATATATAGAAATGCTTTTGATCATATAGACACAGTAAATAATAAGATTTGCATAGGAGTTGAGTTGGGACAAAAATGTTGAGTTTTGTTACTTATTAATAATTTTGGGCTTGATTTCACTTACATAGAGTCTGTAATAACATGTAGAATGCATTGTGAAGGTTTTGTCATGTTTAGATGCATTTACACTGCTAAATGAATGTTTGTCACTAGTTTTAATAAGTTTCCGCCAAAATGTTAAGAGAGACAATCTGGGATGTGGGCTGTCTCATGCACAGTGTCCATGAGCTACTTCAAAAGCTTCAACTCTCAGAATTCTCACAGAGAAGCTGAAAGCAGCTAGTCTCACCTTTGACCTAGATATCACACTGACACATCACAGATACAGGAATGACACTACCTAATTATACTTTCTTGATTACACTGCTTATGCTTGTTTGTAAATAATCTGTCATGCTTTAACTAATAATAATTAGAACTAAATAATAGTAAATAATATGTTTTATTTTTAACTCTATTAATATAAACAGTAAGTAATATTCTATTGTATATACTTCTTATAGCTTTCTCTTACATTTTTTTTATTTCTGCCTTACACCCTTTTACTTTCTACTCTTTTTCTTTTCTTTATTAATATATAGAAATACTTTTGATCATATAGACACAGTAAATAATAAGATTCGCATAGGAGTTGAGTTGGGACAAAAATGTTGAGTTTTGTTACTTATTAATAATTTTGGGCTTGATTTCACTTACATAGAGTCTGTAATAACCTGTAGAATGCATTGTGAAGGTTTTGTCATGTTTAGATGCATTTACACTGCTAAATGAATGTTTGTCACTAGTTTTTAATAAGTTTCCCGCCAAAATGTTAAGAGAGACAATCTGGGATGTGGGCTGTCTCATGTACAGTGTCCATAAGCTACTTCAAAAGCTTCAACTCTCAGAATTCTCACAGAGAAGCTGAAAGCAGCTGGTCTCACCTTTGACCTAGATATCACACTGACACATCACAGATACAGGAATAGCAGATTAATAATATGTGTTAAAAACCTATGTCCCAAACATATACATTACTATAACTCATTTAATTCATCTGATTGACAAGCATAAATAATTTTATAACTCTATACTGGAAGAAATTGTCATGTGATATATTTTAAAGCAGTAGTATAGCATGTTTGTAAAATCTGGTTACTAAAATGTGTTTGCTGTGCATTATTTTGTATAAAGCAGACAGATTTATTGAAGGGACAGCAATGTAAGATGGTGCTCAGTAAAGATACAACTCAGTGAGATCATATATATATATATATATATATATGTATGTGTGTGTGTGTGTGTGTGTATGTGTGTGTGTGTATGTGTGTGTGTGTGTTTGTGTGTGTGTGTGTGTGTGTGTGTGTGTGTGTGTGTGTGTGTGTGTGTGTGTGTATGTGCGTGTGTATGTGTGTGTGTGTGTGTGTGTGTGTGTGTGTGTGTGTGTGTGTATGCATGTGTATGTATATATATATATATATATATATATGTGTATATGTGTGTGTATGTGTGTATGTATGTATATATATATATATGTATATGTGTGTGTGTGTGTGTGTGTGTGTGTGTATGTGTGTGTATGCAGATATGTATATAAATGTTTCTGAGAATCTGCTTAACTATGAAGTATGATTTATAACAATTTCTATGAATACAATATTTTATTCTATTGGCAATAATGAGTTTGAGTAAATGCTCATATACAAGCAATTCAAGGTTTTTTTGGAAGCTGTTAACTGTATTTACATGACAGAAAATAGATGCATCCTAATATATGTAATGTCTGAATCATATTAGCCAACGTTTTTGATTTAAATGAATGTTAGAACTTATTTTTCTCTCCTCTTGATTTCTAACATCAAGATTATTTGAATGCTATTTGAATACAAGTGTTTTATATTACATGGATGTATATAGTAGTATAAACAGTTTAAAAAAAAAAAAAAAAAAAAAAAGGTTTATTTTAGTTTATATGATGCTGTTTTACCAAATGTGTAGTCTTGTCTTGCTAGATAATTGAATTGAAAACTGTTAACTTCAGTTAAATATAACTAGTATTAAATTGATAAGGTGGTAGCTGACGTACTGCTGCTTAGGGTAGGGGTTAACTTGAGTGGTAAATACTACTCTAAGTTGGAGTTTATAACTCCAGGCTGGATGCAAGGTTTAATCCTTACATTATTTTCACTTGTTCATTGTTATTTGTATATAGTTTTGACATCCACAATATATTTTGTACATTCATTGTCACTACAAACAAAATTGAATCCTATACGAATCCCATAAGAGATTCAATAAATACAGCTATATTTAAAGGTACACCTAAAGGAGGAGATGTAACATTACTTATCTTGTTATTTGTTATTTTGATCATAAGATTCTTAAGTTTTAAAAATGCCAAATGACATCTTTAAAAGGAATTTCTTTAAACATTAATGGATTGAATAATCCATGTAAAGGGCAAGCCTAATAAGATACATTAATTTACATAAGGCCAACTTAGTCTTCCTACAAGAAACCCATCTCTTGAAAAAAGATATTGATAAACTAGCCCAAACACATATACAGTATTGGTTAGTTCAGAGCACACTCAGAAAAAAGAGGAGTGGCTATTTTATGGAATAAAAGTATGCCCATTCCTAAAACCATTAAGTCTTATCAGGATGACAAAGGAATGTTTTGTATGGTTACAATACAAATTAATGGGAAGACTTACACTTTAATTAATGTATATTGGATACCTGGAATTGGTATTAATACAGTGAAACATCATCTTGATAAGATCATATCATTCTCTATAGGAGATATTATTTTAGCTGGTGACTTTAATTGTATACTACATGAAAGTGATACTACCACTATAGGAAAGAGAAGAATTATATCTAATGCAAAACATTTAAAGGATTTTGCTAATTCTTATCATTTGAATGATATTAATAATCAGATAGATTCAAAATCATTACCATACACCTTTTTTCTAACAGATACAAAACTTATTCAAAAATAGATAGGGTCTTTATTTCTAACCAGATGGTAACAGATTTAATTAATTCCAAAATCATTTCATGTCCTATATCTGATCATAATTCAATTGTTTTTGAATTCATGATAAAAATACTCATAATGTTCAGATCAAAAGGATACTTGCATACTTATCTCAAGTAAAACACTATAAAGTATATATACATTCAGCAGTAAAACATTTTTAGTCATAAACAATACTCCTGAAGTCTCCATTGTTTATGTTTGGGATCCCTTAAAATCATATCTATATGGACAAAGTATCAGATGGTATAATAATAAAAGGAAATCTTGGGATAAGGAATTGTTAGATATTCAAAGTAAATTAGACTCTTATAAACATAATAATAAAGAAAATATTATGGAGAAGAAAGTTATTGAAGAAATAAACAAACTAAATGAGAAATACAAAGAAATTTTAACTCATAAAGTTAAAATAACTTTAGAGAATACAAGTTTTGTCTTATTCAATAAGCCCCAAATACTTACATAGACTTAAAAATAAAACAAAAAGGTTGAATAAACAAAACCATATCAAAGAAATCTTTTCTCTAAGGAAAAGAAGAATGTTTCTAGTATACCAGAAATACTAGATGAATTTAGAAATCACTTTCACAAAATTAACCATAATAATATTAACATGGAACCTAAAGATAAAATAAAGGAGTTTATAACCACAAATATGAATAAAAAGCTTAATAAACAACAGATTAAACTATTGGACAAGAGTATTTCATATACAGAAGTTATTACCCAAATAAATAAGCTTAAATCAAACAAAGCACCGGGTAATGATGGTATTATACCAGAGATATATAAAATCCATTCTAAAAATACATATTCATTAATACATAAGGTTTTTATTTTGGCCCAAATTGAGTTAATAACCCCCCCATCTTGGCAATATACATTTATTTCGCCAATTTTAAAACCTAATAAAGATCCAACTAGATGTTCTTCATATCGCCCATCTCATTACTTAATGTTGATTATAAAATGTTTATGAATATCTTTGCTGATAGATTGAAGACAATCATTCCCGGCATTATAGATATAGATCAGACAGGCTTCATTGTAAATAGAAATACTTTTGATAATATAAGAAGAACTTTAACATTAATAGATTTTGCAAATAGGAAAAAGAAAGATTTAACACTTATTAGTCTTGATATAAGTTCAGCATTTGATTCAGTAAGTTGGGACTATCTGTTTACCTTAATGAAGTGCACAAACTTCTCGGATGCATTTGTAAATCTAATTGAACATTTATACAAAGGAACGTTGGCTTATATTAAGGTAGGAACATATGTTTCACAAAAAATACTCATTCTTAAAGGTACAAAACAAGGATGTCCACTTTCTCCACTATTATTCACTTTAGTAATGGAGCCTTGGGCTAATTTGATCAGAAACAGTACTGACATAGAGGGTTTTGAAATAGATGAAAATACAACATCCAAAATTCAACTTTTTGCAGATGATGTTCTAATTACATCAGCAGGATCTAATTCTTCTATACAGTCTCTATTTGATAACATGATGAATTTTAAAAGTATTTCTGGTTTAATATTCAATGAAGAAAAACTAAAATACTACCTATATATACACGAAAAAATATTCTCTTTAGTGATTTTACTAAATATGTACCCAATTCAGGTCAGATAACTTATTTAGGTATAATACTATCTAAAGATGTTAAATCTATTATATATAATAATTATAATACCTGTTTTCTTAATATACAAAATCTTTTTAATACCTGGAATAATATGTTTTTTTACTATGGAGGAGAGACTTACAATTATTAAAATGATAATATTCCCCAAGATTTTATACTTAATACAATCAATAATACTTCCACCTACAAAAATAATTATCAAGAAACTGAACACACTAATGTTAAATTTCTTATGGGCACCTAATAGACCTAGGATTGCATTAAAGAAACATACTAATAGCTGGTCTCAAGGGGTATTTCTTTTCCAGACTTTAATTTATATACTATCTCTTCTATTGTAAAAGTTATTACTTTATTAATAGATCAGTCATATGTCACAAAATGGAAAGATTATTGGGAGCTAATTAGTATACACTTCATGAAAATCTCTTTAACACATAAAAATATGATTGTAAATAACTCCATGTTATGGTTACTAAAGGAATTTTGTACTTCACCTATTACACCTAAACATATGGTTTGTTACCCATTAAATATTATTATTAGTTATCATAACTTTATATTCATGCACCCTAAGTATAGGGAATGGAATTTTATTGTATTTCCTATAATGTATACTCAGGGTATGCTTTTGTCATCTACTTCTGAAGGAACTCATTTAGCTATAGATAATGATCTAAAGTACTGGTATCAGTTGATATCTGATAATAAAGTTAAAAATCTAGATTTCTTAAAACAAGAATTTGATCTAAGAGAAACTTGCTGGTTAGAGGTTCAGACCTTTAGACAACATCTCATTAATAAAATAGATTTAATGTCTATAACTGTTAAAGAATCTATTCCAACACTGATTGATTACTTGATATTAAATTTACAACATAAAGTTTCTGATAAAGGTAAACTTTCATACATACATAAAGTTATCAGACAAGAAACTTTTTACAGTGTAGATTCATACTGGAATTATTTCACTTCTATTAATGAGGACCCACCAAATCAACAAGATAAACAATATATATTGGAATCTGCTTATAGAACTATGTCTTCCATTGTCTGGAGACTTTATACATGGAAATTTTTACATAGATCTTTTTATACACATTTGATGATGAATAAAATAAATAATAAAGATAATCTATGTAAGAGATGTAATGTAGAAATTAATGCTGACTGGGCTCATATGTTTTATGACTGTATAAAATTGAAAGAATACTGGAAGTCAATTAATGAATTTTTGCAGGCTCTTTTACAGATAATTTCATTATTTCTAAATCTCTTATATTATTCAACACACCTGTACCTCAAAGTGTTAAAAGGTTAAGCTTCCCTTGTTATGGTCTATTCTAGCAGTGGCTAGGAAAATAATAACTAGAAATTGGATTTCAGATACACCTCCTTCGTTCAATGAATTTAAAAATGTTATGAATATAGTGTGCCATATGGAAATAAACACAATTAGGACTAGAACAAATAGAAAAACATCTTATTTTATTGTATGGGATAATTTACAAAATTTGTTAAAAAAAAATTAATTTCAATAGCATGGTATTTTAGTTTAATTAATTGATCTGATTGTAGTGGATGTCTTTGTAAATACTTTAGTTGTTTTGTTGAATATTATAATAATACCTATTTTTAATTACTTGTATAAAATTGTTATGATATTTCTCTTATATGTTAAAACAATAAACCTGTTTTGAAAAAAAAAAAGAAGACAGCT